>NW_015414756.1:0-1713 GCF_001527695.2 Protobothrops mucrosquamatus | reverse complement strand
TCTGGGAGTTGAAGCCCACAGATCTGAAGGTTGCATCGTGGCCGAGGAATTCTGGGAGTTGAAGCCCACCGATTTTCAAGTTGCACGACGACTGGGGGACTCTGGGAGTTGAAGCCCACAGATCTGAAGGTTGCATCGTGGCTGAGGAATTCTGGGAGTTGAAGCCCACAGATCTGAAGGTTGCATCGTGGCCGAGGAATTCTGGGAGTTGAAGCCCACCGATTTCCAAGTTGCACAATGACTGGGGGACTCTGGGAGTTGAAGCCCACAGATCTGAAGGTTGCATCGTGGCTGAGGAATTCTGGGAGTTGAAGCCCACCGATTTCCAAGTTGCACAATGACTGGGGGACTCTGGGAGTTGAAGTCCACAGATCTGAAAGTTGCCAAGGTTGGGAAAATCTGGCTTTAACTTGGCGACAGCTTTGCAGGGCTTCTCAGCTATCTTAGCCAGGCAGATGAAATGGGACTGGGTCTTCTGGAAATGGGGTGGGGGTGTCATTTGTTTCTGGATTCCCCACTCCCACCGGGAGGATTTAGTTTCCTCTACAGATCAAGAAAGGCCAAAGGTAAAAATGTTGAGAAGGGCTTATCTTACTTGATGTAGCAGACAGAGGCCTCGTGGGACGCCCCCAGCTAAGCCGTGACCTCTCCTTGCCATTTGCAGGTCAGCGCCTGTCCCTGGCCGCCTGTGTTTCCCACATTCCAGTGATCTTCCACTGGGATCAGCCATGATCCCACCGGACACCTGAAGGGAAGGTCACGCTCTTTGGCCAAGAAGACAGAGGTCAGGAGAAAGCTAGTGGCACAAAGCCAGGGTCTCCACAGCTGTCCAGAGGTCTCCTTTGCCAGGGCATCCATAGCAAGCAGAGGGAGGGAGGGCTCAACCACCTCCCCAAAACACCGGAAGGCAGGACAAGAAGCAACGGATGGAAACTAAATCATGGAGACAAGGAGAAAAGTGAAAAGAAGGACCAGGGGGGGACATGATAGCAGTCTTCCGATATCTCAGGGGTTGCCACAAAAAAGAGGGGGTCAAGCTATTCTCCAAAGCCCCTGAAGGCAGGACAAGAAGCAACAGATGGAAACTCATCAAGGAGAGAAACAACCTGGAATTAAGGAGAAATTTCCTGACAGTGAGAACAATTCGCCAGTGGAACGGCTTGCCTCTAGAAGTTCTGGGTGCTCCATCACTGGAGGCCTTTAAGAGGAGTTTGGATAACCATTCGTCCAGGATTGTATAGGGTCCCCTGCTTGAACAAGAGGTTGGACTAGAAGACCTTCAAGGTCCCTTCCAACTCTTGTTATTCTGTTATTAACCTATTCTGCGCAGCACCCGAAGGCAGAACAAGAAGCAACGGATGGAAGCTAATCAAGGAGACGACCACCATGTTATTGTCTGTTATTCTGCTAAGATGATACAACCAAGGCTGCCATCTTGTGACCTGAGGCTCAACCAAGATTCACCAGGATAGCTGAACGGGCTGGTTCATACTTTGCATTAAGCCAGGATAGAAAAATCAGGATTGCTGAAAACCACTGGCCTGGTTTCTTGCGATTTTCAAGATGGCGGACCCATGAATGCTGCAGTATCAACCCTCAAGTAGGGATCAAAACAGTCTAGGGGGGAAGAAGCAGTAAGAACACCCCAAATTCCTTACCCCAGTGGTTTCATTTCCCCTCTTCCTTCCAACCTTAGTATCCCTCAAAAGTGGC
>NW_015414755.1:0-1713 GCF_001527695.2 Protobothrops mucrosquamatus | reverse complement strand
TCTCCCTTCCTCTTCCTCCTCCCTGCAACTCCTTTTCTTTCACTATTTCTATCTCCCTTCCTCCTCCTCCTCCTCCTCCTCCTCCTCCTCCTCCTCCTCTTCCTCCTCCTCCCCCCCTTCCCTGGCTTTATCCTTAACACTCAAGTAAGTCTCTTTCAGCTTGCAGGCTAAAAAAACAGGGATATGCCTTAAAATCCTCCTCGACAAATTCCACTGGAAATTTTTTTCCTTTTTGGGGGGGGGGAAACGTGGTGGGGAGGGGGAGGGAAAGGAGCTGAAGGAGGACGGTGTGTGTGTGTGTGTGTGTGTGTGTGTGTATGGGAAGGAGGAGAGGAAGGGAGGTTAATCCGAGTTTAATGCTCTGATGCAGCCTACGATGAGGTTTGGTGCCGTTATCTCCCTTCAACATTTCGGTCTCCGGTATTTTACCCAGCCAAATGGCTGTGGGGGGGGGGAGGGGGGATTTTGAACGGTGGCAACTCCTGATTGCCTTCCAGGAAAATATGGATTTTAATATCTAAATAACTTCAGATTCTCCCCCTCCCCTTTCTTTCCCCCCCTCCCCAATATAGCTTCCAAATCTCTCCTTCCCCAACTCCAGACACAAAGATGATGGGTTTGTTTGAAGTGCTGGTCTCATCTTATCCAGAGACCCTTCCTCTTTTTTTTCCCTTTTAAATAGCCAAGAAGCGGATGGCAAAGGAGAGTGGGAGAAGAGGGGGAAAAAAAAGGATAAATAATATAATTCCTTTAACCACACCGCTGCAGGAAAAGAAGTGGGGGGGGGAAAAGCACCTCTTTTTTCCTTTTCTCGTCTAAAACACAAGAGGAGAGGAAAAATGGTTGACTTACGGGAGAGATACACGATGGGACTCAAATAACCCACTCTGCACTACAACACCCAGCCTGCTTGTCCTGCCGTGGCTGAGGAAGATGGGTATTTGTCGGAAGGGAACATCGGCCATCCTCATCCGGGATCCTAAACCCTTCAATTCAATTTCATCATTAGATACTTTTGGGGTGTCATGAAATTTCTTCTCTCTTTTCTGGCCCTGCCCAAAACTTGGGTAGGAGAAGACAGGACTTTTAACAACCAAATTTATATTTTTCTGCCCCAATTCTTCACCTCTGCACAGTCCATTTGATCAACAAGAAGTGGTTTGGCAAATTTTGGCTTTGTTAAAAAGGGCATCGCTCTGCTAAATGCCACAGAGCTGAGCCAGGCCTATGGATTCTGGACAAAGGCACCCTGTGACAAAGAGGAGGGGCAGGGGGTGCCCCAAAAGAAGGGGAACAAGGCAAGCTTGGGGCATTTTCCTTACATCTGCATGAAAAACCAACTTCGCTCTGTTTCTTCCCCTTCATGCTCTACACAACCTCGTTTCCCTGGTAAAACACAGCAGGGACAAGGGCTTTTTTTGGGGTGTGTGCGTTTTAGATAACACAAACCCTTGCTGGAAAACAACAGCCCAGCCACACCATCTCCCATCCCTGGATGCAGTTTCAGCTTGGCGACGTTTCTCCGAGGCCCAGATCTGCACCCTGGGATTGTTGTATGTTATCTTCAAAAAAAAAAAAAAAAAAAGATTCTTTTGCTTTGGAATCAGCATTCCCAAGACCACTTCCCCATCAGCCAGTTCCCCCCCCCCGTTGGGGAGTCGGCCCCCCAAATTCTGCATTTCCCTGGAAAGATGGGCTTAGGGTGAAGGTGTG
>NW_015414754.1:0-1713 GCF_001527695.2 Protobothrops mucrosquamatus | reverse complement strand
GAAAAATCAGACATAAATGTAACTACTATAAACTATCTTTCTCTAAAAATCCATTATGTGAATTTCAGCAAAGTATTCTATTTCTTAAACATGGTTGAAGATATATAATAAAAGGAGATTATTTCATCTTTATTTATAGTTCTGTTAAGTAATCCCATAAAACTTTTTTCCTTATAAGGTTTACTTTTTGGAAACTGTTTTCATTGTTTACAATGCACTTATTTCAACATACTTTACAACTTCTTAAAGTAAGCAAAATAAAAAATACATTAAAATTTTAAGTGAATAGATTTTCAAAAGGAGATTATAGATGGTCTATTGAATAATAAGAAAACTATCTCAGCTCCTATAAAAGTCTGCTAACTTATCTAACAGAATGATGAAACACAAATTATTATGCCAATCATTTTTTTGCTATTCATTGGAAGGTTTTTATGCAATTATTTCAGTTTTTATCAATGTTTAAGACAATATACAAATCAACATATTATGATAATAAATTGAAGCAATAAAGAACTAAGCATGATGTCCTATTATTCTGATTTGTAAATATAGTTAGCAGTATTTTAAGTTAATTCTAGGACACAACTAAGCTTGCCAAATATTAGCTTCTTCATGACACAAAACCATGACCCAGAAAACCACACATATATACTTTCCATATCACTGGAATACCCAACGCTGATTTATGTAACTTATTATACTTTCTTTCTAGCAGTTTTGTTTCTCTTGGCTTGTGTTCAATACTTTTCTCTCATTGTTATTAGTAGGAGTGCATGTTATAAGCCATTTTTCTTATCACATTATTGATTACTGTAGTAGAATTGTTTTTAAAAGGAGGATCCTTCCAAACTGTAAAATGACTAAAGGCTTTAAGGTGCCACCTGCTGGGTAGGGCATAGAAATTATTTGATTAATCAAAGAAAATCTTATTTTTTGCCATCTAGTAGATTTCATACATCAATATGATATAAACTCACTTTCTGTTTCTAAGAATTCCCATTAAATCTGGGTATAGAAAATGAACAAGTAAATTTGACAAAGTGTGATCGTCCGGGTATAAGCAACCACTTGGCTATCCTGCTTGCCTAGCCTTATTTAGGCAATTGCTCATATCATTGGTCACTCTAATGAAATAGAAGCCACAGCAGCACATCTAAGTCCAGTGCCACAGCTACATTCTTATCCCTGCTCCCCCAAACATCCTCATAGTCTGAAATGGGAGGAAGGGGACAATACACATAGGGAAGTTACTGCTCTAAAGGAATACCCAGAGGTTCAGCCTTTGGGGACCGCCCTTATCTTAGATTATCAAATGATGAATATATGCCGAAATGGTACTCCTATCATCTTCAAATGCATTTTCTCCATATCATTCTCTCCTTGCTCTCTGGGAGGAAGTATTGGGTGGAGTTGATCTCACTGATGTGGTAAATCACATACAGATATCAGGTACTTTGAAACTTTTAAGGAAAACTCCATGCAGGTTCTTTAGATGTGTCTCTTTCATTTATTTCTAATCACTGTTTACTAATGAGAGCAGAAAAAAACAATAGATAATCTATTTCTTCCAATTTATTTATTTCCTTAAAGTTTCTTCCCAGCAACCCTGAGTGTGTGTGTGTGTGTGTGTGTGTGTGTGTGTGTGTGTGTGAGAGAGAGAGAGAGAGAGAGAGAGAGAGAGAGAGAGAGAGAGAGAGAGAGAGAGAGAGC
>NW_015414753.1:0-1713 GCF_001527695.2 Protobothrops mucrosquamatus | reverse complement strand
CTGCGCTCTTCACACGCCTCCTGCAGGGCACATTTGGTAAAGTTCGTGCATTCAGGCTGCCGCCAAGCACAGGGAGTAGCACAGCTAAGGAAAAGGGCAAAAAAAAAATGGCGGACGGAGTGGTTTGGCGACCCCCGTGAAATGGTCGTGCGACCCCAAATGGGGTCGCGACCCACAGGTTGAGAACCGCTGCACTAGAGGAATCCCCTCAAAATGAATTAATTTGAAATGTGGGAAACTAGAGAAACTAAAGTCCAGGAAGAAAATTATTGTAATGTGAAAAACAGAAGGTTCATAAAACTTGCTGAACCCAGCTTGTTAGTACAAGAATCTAATGTTGAGAATTTCAACATTTTCTTCTCCTTTGGGGAAATAAAACAAAAGCAAATCCATTTTCCCCAATCTGTTTAAGAATGGTAAAAGTTACTTTAAGGTACTGTTGTGAACAACATTTGGTAGTTTGATGATAAGTAATATGAACTTGGCAGATTCATATAATATGGTCCTGGCAGGCAAACTGAGAACTGCTGAGAATGGAGAAGGGTGCTGGATTGCACAGGCCCAATCGTGTTTGTGATTCTTTCAGTCCATACACAAAGCAAATCCCCACACTCTGAATTTCCAGGTATTCTTTGCTTCCTATTAACTACAATTTTCTTTCATTTCTATATATTCTCATTTCTATATATCCTGTTACCAAATAGCTATTAATACAACTGGGATCTTCTGGTAGCATTTTGACAATGGCAGTGAGTCAAAGACATGAAGGTGAGACTTGGGTCCACCATATTATAACTTGAAACCTTTTAGACTTTAATCTAATACAAACAATTAAACTGGGTTCAAACATTGTCCTTAATAATTTTTTTCAGTATTTTTCAAAATACAAGAAAAAAGTAGCATAAAAAAAAGGAATCAAATACAGATACAGAAATAAGAGTAGATGAACAACAAATCTAAACAGCAGGGAATGATTTTCCAGTATTGTTGAGCGTTACAGAATTGCCACAATTCTCACTCATTACATTTTCAATGTTTTTTTAGAAAGAAGATTTATTCATTTTAGTGATCATAATTGGAGTCATATCTTCCTAGAGTTTTTCCTAAAAGTGTGGGATCTGCTTTTTTTTGGGGGGGGGGGATCAACTGAATGTTGATCCATTTGGTTGTGACTGGAATTGACTGACCAGCTTGTCAGATCCTGACATTATGGGTTGAGTGAGAGTGATTGACCCAAAGTCACTCAGCTGCTTTTCATGGCTTAGGAGTCATTGTAATATACAATCTCTGCAATAAACAATCTGGTTTCTAGTTTCGTGCCTTACCCACTAGAGCAGTGATGGCGAACCTTTTAGACACCTAGTGCCCAAAAACTGCTCCTCCCCTCACCCGCCCCCGCTCTGCCCCTGCCCCGCCCCACTCCCGCTCCCACTCCGCCTGCCCACAGGGACACGTACACCTCCACCGCTCACCATAGCAGATCACCCAGGTGTCCCTGTAGTGCCACATCCTCTGCCTGCGCCCCGCAGCATTATCTGTGCACAATGGGATGCGAGAGCGTTGTCTTGTCCCTGCTGTCCAGCTGCCATGTCCTTGGCTATGCTGCTCTGTGCAGGCCCCACCTGGGGGCGACTCTCCTGCAGGGGGGCTGCTGGTGAGGGGGCCACGAGGGGAGGCGGGGCTGGGTGAACGGCACCCGTGCCCAAAGAGAGG
>NW_015414752.1:0-1713 GCF_001527695.2 Protobothrops mucrosquamatus | reverse complement strand
CCAACTGGCTTTCATGGCTAAGGCGGGACTAGAACTCACAGTCTCCTGATGATTGGCCCAAAGTCATCCAACTGGCTTTCATGGCTAAGGCGGGACTAGAACTCACAGTCTCCTGATGATTGGCCCAAAGTCATCCAACTGGCTTTCATGGCTAAGGCAGGACTAGAATTCACAGTCTCCTGGTGATTGGCCCAAGATCACCCAACTGGCTTTCTTGCCTAAAGCAGAACTAGAACTCACAGTCTCCTGGTGACTGGTCCAAAGTCGCCCAGCTGCCTTTTGTGGCTAAGGTGGGACTAGAACTCAGTGTTTCCTGGTGATTGGCGCAAAGTCACCCAGGGGGCTTTCACGGCCAAAGCAGGACTAGAACTCACAGTCTCGATGTGTGTGTGCGTGCGCACCCACCCACCCACACACACAGTATTTTAACGGAATCAATATGCTGTACAGAAGCCTTGAAAGTAAAAGAAATAGACAATGTGGGTTCACATGAGGTGACTGAGGAAAATATTAATCTGTTTCTCTCGGGGTTAATAATTAAGCAATTCCAGAGGCATTGAGCACTTTCTCACCTCCCTTCCATGCTAAGGGTTCTGTTTTGGGAAGAAACAAACAATAATTGCAGAATTCTCTTAACTATGCAAGCTTTTATTACATCCGTACAATGATTAACTACCAAGCTGGTACGACTCTAAATCTTGTTATCCCCATTCACTGACCGGGAGAAAAGAAAATGGTAGCATGCTGGATCTTTTTCTCTCTTTTTTAATCTTAAGTTTTCAACTTCCATTATTGCCAGCAGTTGTTTGAGTATTTTTGAGACCCTCTCTGTAAGGCAGATGGGTGGTTAAGAAGTTTGACGGAAATAAAATACTTAAAATATAAATAATTATTTTATAAAATATTTTATTTCCACCCAGTTTTTCTGCTTGTAGGTTAAGTCAGTAAGGCCAGCCATCTAGTATAATATACGCAAGCCACTAAAACCCCAATGAGACCACGAAAATGTTATTTTATTTATTGGTATCCCGCTTGCATTATTTTTACAAATAATTGAAGGCGGGCGAGCATCTCCAACACACTTCCGTCTTCCTATTTTCCCCACAACGACAATCCATCTCAACTGTCAAGTACATGAGTAATTTTATGCCTGTTTGAAACATCACGACTGCACTGACATTAGATAAATGCTGTAGACATGCAGGCCAACATTAAACTTGGATCATGTTGGATCTGCCTTGATCATTCATTCATTCATTCCCTGCCTTTATTATTTTATGGTGAACATATCCAACACTCTCTCCTCTTATTTTCCTTACAACAACCCTGTGAGGTTGGTTGGGGAGAGAGAGAGAGAGAGAGAGAGAGAGAGAGAGAGAGAGAGAGAGAGAGAGAGAGAGAGAGAGAGAGAGAGAGAGAGAGAGAGAGAGAGAGAGAGAGAGAGAGAGAGAGAGAGAGAGAGAGAGAGAGAGAGAGAGAGAGAAAAAGAGAAAGAGAGAAAGAGAGAAAGAGAATGAGAGAGAAAGAGAAAGAGAAAAAGAGAGAGAAAAAGAAATAGAAATAGAGAAAGAGCAAGAGAAAGAAAGAGAAAGAGCAAAAGAGAAAGAGAGAAAGAGAAAAAAGAGCAAGAGAGAAAGAGTGAGAGAGAAAAAGAGAAAGAGAAAGAGAGAAAGAAAAAAAGAGAGCGAGAGAAAGAGAAAGAATTAGAAAGAG
>NW_015414751.1:0-1713 GCF_001527695.2 Protobothrops mucrosquamatus | reverse complement strand
TGTCGGAGCGCCCACCCTCTGGAACGAGCTGCCCCCAGAGATCCGGGTGATTCCGGATCTCCCCTCCTTCCGCCGCGCCCTCAAGACCTGGCTGTTTCAGCAGGCAGGACTGGCCTAGGGGTAATTTTAAATTGGTTTTAATTGAATTTTAGTAGTGCGGCCGATTCGAATATTTATTTTTAATTTATCTTAGATTTGTGTTTTGTATAATTGTTTTAACTGGCTGTAAGCCGCCCTGAGTCCTCCGGGAGAAGGGCGGGGTATAAATGAAATAAATCCAAATCCAAATCCAAATCGAAATGCTTTCGAGGGCTTAAGTCAGTGATGGCGAACCTTTTAGAGACCGAGTGCCCAAACTGCAACCCAAAACCCATTTATTTATTGCTGGGTGCCAGGTAGATGGGTGTGGCTGTGGTAGTCATAGCAGATTGGGTGGGTGTGGCCAAGGTGGGCGTGATCACCTCAATGTTGCTCGTAGGGAGGGACGCCTCTGGGGGCCGGGCAGGGTTGGGGGAGATCCAGGGGGTCTCTGGCAGGTGGGGCGGTGGGCAGGAGGCTCGTCCTGCGGGATGAGGCGAGGCAAGGCGAGGCAGGGCCGGGGTGCCATTGTCATAGGGAAAGGTGAGGCAGGGGCCGGGGCGACTGTTGACACCATCGGCCCCTGCACACAGAGGCCAGCGAGCGCATGGGTGCTGGGATGCATGCAGCCACGTGGGACCTCGGCGAGTTAGTGGGCGGCTGGTTGAAGAGGGACGGTTGCCATCTCCGAGGCATGGCGCACATGCCCATAGAGTGCCGCTTCTGGCACACGTGCCATAGGTTCGCCACCACTGTCCCATTATGTCCTGTCTTAGAGTTTGGGTGGGGTATGTAGATTTTAGGAGTCTTTGTCTTCCTAAGCTTCTAGCTTCAACCTTCCTGATGGTTTACATCTGCATTTCTACAGAGCTGGTTTCTGCTTGGGGGAAGGAGACCTGGGGCTATAAAGAAAAACTGGACATGCTTTTCTGCCTCTTTAAGATCCTTTGAGGAAATATATTTTCCTGCCCTTTTAATATTTCCTTCTCTGGGGGAATGACTTCCCACAGTATCAAGCGTTTCATCTTGAACTTTCAGTGCCATGCCAAATTGAGGCTGACTTAAGAAGCAGAAGGCTAATCCAAGACATTTTCTTAGCTACGTTCTCTTTTGCTAGCCATCAAAAAGCTATTTTTCCTTTTAAGCTTTCAAAAGGATTATATTTTCCTTCTCAATGAAAATGCCAGTTCCATGATCTTTACATTATTTCCACTCCACAATTCCTTTTGGAAAGCCCAATGGTTAGAAATATGCACGATTTCTTTAAAGTTTAATACTATGATGAAACCATAACTGTTTTTATTGGGGTATATAAGTAGACAATTGGAAAAGACTGATGGAGGGCTGATTTTATATAGGGTAATTCCAGCATTATTATATGCATAACAATGGAGAGATATACTTAAACACCGGCAATGGAGGACAGTGAATAGTACATATGGCAATGGATTATAAAGATGGCAACATTATCAGAAATGGCTAATGGACCTTTATGGACCATTTTGCTGAAAATAGAAAAAAATTGAAATGGTTTCTGGATTTGCTAATCGAAACAAAAGGTTGAATGTGGGGTAGAAGAAATCTCTTGTCATGCAATCTGAGAGAGAGAGAGGGAGGGAGGGAGGGAGAGGGGGG
>NW_015414750.1:0-1713 GCF_001527695.2 Protobothrops mucrosquamatus | reverse complement strand
GGATCGTTTCTCACGGGCATACAATGGAAGGTTTTGCTACATACAAAGTATCCATGTGCAATGCGCATTTGGTTAGCCACATATTACTGACACAGAACTTTCCCAGTGAATTTTCCCAGTGATTATGCATTACATCATTATTCTAGCAATTATGCAGACAAATCATTATTCTAATAATTGTTCATTTTACTACATTATTCCCCCCTTTGGAAGTTTTCTCGCTTAAACTTCCACTATTCGTCCTCCTATTCAGGATCTTTAGAGGGCAACATTTTATATTCACATAAAGCTAACATTGTTTCATGTTTTGCAGTTAATTGGGCTGTAGTTTCTGAGATTTTTTGAATCATTGCTATAACACAAGGGAGTAAGCAGGGAATCAAAATACATCCTAGAATTAACAATATTGCTATAACTATGATGGTTTGTAGGCCTGGTAACTTTGGCCACCATCCTGAAAACATGTCTTCTAAATTAAATCCATTCCAGGTTTGTACCGGAACATGAGCTAATTTGACCATTCTGTCTGTTATGTCTTTCAGCACTTTTCCACTTTCATCTATTTCGATGCAACAGTTTGTTAGGTTGAATTTTCCACATACTCCTCCTTCTTTGGCCAACAGATAATCCAAGGCTAACCTGTTTTGCATAATATATATTCTGGATTTCACATTTTCTTTGGCCAATTCAGTTAGTCCTTTCACAGTCTCATTGGTAATTAACTCTACCACTGCTTGTAATCTAATGATTCTGTTGATCATGTAAATAGGGGTACGGTATCCATACATCCCATCCTCAGCCCATGTAGCTGGGCCATAAACTAGGATGATGCGGCAAGGTGGCCATTCATTTTCTTGCCAAGTGATTCCTGCGCATTGGGTGTATGCACTTGGTTCCCTTTTTTGTCTTACATTGCCAATTTCATCATAGATGGGAACACCAAGAATTTGCTTAGTTTTTAATGGTAACAGGAAAAATCCAGGTCGAATTATTCCCAATACACAAGATCCACACCAGTTCTTAGGTAGTTGTCCGTATGCCATTTTTCCGCAAATCCAGTACATTCCATCCGGAGCTAGCCAAGGAAGACTGGTATTTGTGGGGTCTTTTAGATATGGCATTCCAGATACGTTAGTAAGGGCATAGTGATCCATAGTAGTGGTTTCATTGGTTCCAGACCACCATCTACCGTTTTCCCAAATTCCTGTGCATAGGAGGTTACTTATTGCTATGCAAGATTCTGTTTTGTTCCTTGAGTAACATACATGTCCTACCAAGTTGGAAGTGAGAGACCAATCACCATATTTCCCGCTCCTGTAGGTTAAACCACCATTTTTAGACATTTCTAGTACCTTGGTATAATTTAACTCTTGTGCCTCTCATGGCCATTTTTCTCCCATATTTGTTCCACCACACACAAAACAGTAGGACACGTTTAAAATATGAGCAATATCTTCAGCTAGCTTGACAAAGGTATTGGTTACTTGTCTAGGTATTTCAGGAATATTTGGTTTTCCATTTCTTCATAATATGACCAAAATAATGATTTTTGTTCTGATCTTTTGGTTGCAGTTATGATTTTGATTTCTACCTCTGATATTGGATCATAGCCGTCAGCATCTATTCCTATCCCAAACATCCAGTTTCGTCTTTCCCATCTATTTTGTTCCAGGAACCAACTGCCATTTTTGACTGTGAGGGTCACCAAATTAC
>NW_015414749.1:0-1713 GCF_001527695.2 Protobothrops mucrosquamatus | reverse complement strand
TCTATTTCAGAAGGGCTTTGTATATTGTTAAAAGGATGAAGTTTATTTATAGACTGTTTGCAGAGCTGACGAGCATAGCCAGGATTATTATGTAAGTGTGGAAATACACACACTCATAGGCATGCATACATACCAGGAAATGGAGTAATCTGGATTGCTGGCCATAAATACTTTAGGTCACTTATCTGCTAAAGTATAAACTGTTTCCCACCCTTTTTCAATATTTATATCGGGGAGGTTTCCACAACTAGCAGAAACCTACAGTAGCTTGTCAGTCTTCAAAGCCAGCTTCCTTCTCCTCTCCCTTCTGCAGCTAAAGAATTTCAAAATGAAGTCATTGAATCGTCCTGTCTTGTTCCTCCCCACCACCACATGTAAATGATCTCTCCCAGCCTCACCTACCTGTGCCTGCATTGCACCTGCCTGACTTAACTTGCCCCTAAAAGGTTTGCGGTCTCTTGTAGGGAGGGATTACGTATTGTTAACTGAATCCCTTTACGGGTTTTTGATAACGTTCTTCTCATTTTCCATCTCTCTTTCTGATTCTTTAGCACCTCCCAAGAACCAATAATCAAGAATATTTTTCCAAGTAAGGCACTTATCTGCCCCCTTTCCCACCCCCACCCCCGACCCTTGGTTAAAAAAAATATGAAATTGTCTTGCCCAGATTAGCAGACCCTTGTTCTGCAGCACATTTCATGTTTGGATCACCATATCCTTCCAGCCAGCATAAACCATCTTGGTACTGTTGAAGCATGAAAGAGGTGACAGCCTACTACATGTGGTGACCCCCAGCAAGCTAGCTCTAGATATTTTGGCATCCTAGGCAAAGCCATATTCTGGTGCTCCCCTTTGGTTTGGTTCATTTTCTGATTTTGTTAAGAATTTCAGCATGGTGTCCTCTTGTTTCTTTGTTCCTTCAAGTTTTTTGAGTTTACGGATTACAGATTCTTGAGCTTACAGATTTTCAGCCCTGGACAATTTTTTTTCTCAGACATTTTCATCCTATATACACAGTAAATAATTGTAATGACATCAGCACCCATTGTTATTGTATGACAAGAATCCTGCAAAATTCTAACCTTGAAGCAGGTGAACTGGTTCATGCAATGTGCTGTTACTGCTGCTTTACTTTTCTATAGTGTTTTTCAGAGGTATTTTGGTGCCCCCTAAAATTTGTCGCTTCAGTACATACTCTGCCTTAGCCTAGAACTAGCCCTGAAATTTTGGGAGAACATTCATTTTTACCGCTGAAATTCTCCCCATCAATGATAATTGTAGTTTTTTCCACTCCTCTAGATCTTTTTTAACCTTTAACCATAAACACTCATAATTATACTTATACAATTTCGCATTAGAAGCTGTTATATAAACTCCCAAATATTTTACCTTTTTCACCATTTCATAACCTGTATACATAACTAATGTCTCCTTATCATCCATAGACATATTTTTCGACAATATTTTAGTCTTATTACTATTTACCTTGAATCCAGAAACCTTTCCATATTGATCTATAATTTTCATCAACTCCGCTACTGACTCTAACGGCTGAGTTAGTGTTAACACCAAATCATCCGCAAAAGCTCTTAGCCTATAATCTACCTTATTAACCTTAATTCCCTTTATAATAGAGGACTCCCGGATTCTAATCAGCAAGATCTCCATTGTTAAAACAAATAACAATGGTGATAGTGGACATCCTTGTCTAGT
>NW_015414748.1:0-1713 GCF_001527695.2 Protobothrops mucrosquamatus | reverse complement strand
GCGACCTCTCCTTCAGGAGTTAGGCCACGGCGTATCTTGCATTTGTTGGCAAATAGCCAATTGAGCATTGAAGCTCAAAATTTGAAACTGACCTCAAATTCGAAAAGTAAACATATATTCAGGTTCCCCACCAGTTGGGGAACCCGAAAAATCATATGTTTTCTGGATGCGACCTCTCCTTCAGGAGTTAGGCCACGGCATATCTATCATTTGTTGGCAAATAGCCAATTGAGCATTGAAGCTCAAAATTTGAAACTGACCTTAAATTAAATATTTCCCTATTTTTATGTGTTAGTTTGCAATAGTTTACAAAAGTTACAGTCGTTTACAAAAGTTATAAATATGCAGAGAGAAAAAGAGAAAAGAAACATACTCTTGCAAACAGAGCTGCACCCAATTCCTGAGGGGGGAACACCCATGCAAACAGATCTGTATCTAATTCATTTTGCAATTATGTCTGTGTAAGTATGCACTCTTAATGGTAAAAAGAACTATTCAGTCAATATTGAAGAAAAACAGTACAGTCTATATAGAGAAAAACAGTACAGTCTATATAGAGAAAATTATCTCAGTGCTGAGATGCTGTGCGGTGCATATGTCTCTCCATAATTACAAAAGATAACAAAGGAAGCTGCAGATAGCCCATGCTACAAAGCAGAATTCATCAGAGTAAACTTTGCATCCAAATAAATGTTTGATGTCCAAGTTTTCTTATCTCTCCAAATCCAGCCTTTTCCTCCTTTCACTTTTTTTTCCTGAGGGTGCAATTCTGTGCATTGGCTGTGCTTTAGTTTAATGGGTGCAATTCTGTGCTTTATCAGCAATGTGCATTTCTCTAAAGTACAGGTGTCAAACTCGCCGCATCATGTGATGTGTCGCAACGTATCGTGACTTATTTTGCATTGCCAGAGCTGTGGTAGGCGTGGCCTTCGAATGATACAACCAGCCCACAGGCCGGCAGTTTGACACCCCTGAATCTAAAGCAATCCCGGGATTATTTGTCTTAGAAATGCCACATTTAGGTTTTAAAGTGATAATGCCCTCTTTGGAAAATTGATCCAAAAGTAGACTAACTTTCTCTGAACAGAACACACATACTGGGAATATTGAGAAGGAGTTCAAAAAAAGCTTCATTTTAAGAAGCATGCTAGGGACAGTAGATTGTGTAAAGCAGAAAATAGTTCTATCAGAGTGTTTGCAATGAAGCAGCTGGCTTAAAGTCAAAGCAATTGCCTTTTTAAAGGCCCTATTTATTATTATTTATTATTATTTATTATTTCTTGTATTTCTACCCCGCCCTTCTCCCTACGGACTCAGGGCGGCTTACAACCATTTAAAAACAAATACTTGAATACAAAAATACAAAATTTAAAATATTAATTAAAATGAAATATTATTCTAAGGCCGAAAATTCGAAAAAAAATTTTTTTTTTTTAAATTGTTTTAAAACCAAATTAAAATAACCCTTAGGCCAGTCCTGCTGACTTAAATAGCCATGTCTTGAGGGCGCGGCAGAAGGAGGGGAGATCCGGAATCACCCGGATCTCTGGGGGTAGCTCGTTCCATAGGGTGGGAGCTCCAACAGAGAAGGCCCTCCCCCTGGGGGTCGCCAGCCGGCACTGTCTGGCTGACGGCACCCTGAGGAGACCCTCTCTGTGGGAGCGTATCGGCCGATGAGAGGTAATCGGAGGCAGAAGGCGGTCTCGGAGATAA
>NW_015414747.1:0-1714 GCF_001527695.2 Protobothrops mucrosquamatus | reverse complement strand
AGTTCTAAGTTGCTTCTCTCCTTGATCAGTTTCCACCCGTTGCTTCTCGTCCTGCCTTCAGGCGCCTTGGAGAATAGCTTGACTCCCTCTTCTTTGTGGCAGCCCCTGAGATATTGGAACACTGCTATCATGTCCCCCCTCATCCTTCTGTTCGTTAAACTAGACATACCCAATTCCAGCAACCGTTCCTTATATGCTTATATACCCTATTAATCATCTGTTTTTTTTTTAAAAAAGAAGGCTTTCTTCCAGTTACTGTTTACATATTATTGCATATGCTTCAACAGGGTGGCATCCATTAATGAGTTGCTTGTTGTTTGAATGGGAGCTTCATTTGTCAGTGGGACTGATGAATATATTATTATCAAGCTATACATCAAAAGAAACTACCACTGTTCTACACAGGGGAAGAAGGAAGGAAGGAAGGAAGGAAGAAAGGAAGGAAGGAAGGAAGGAAGGAAGGAAGGAAGGAAGAAAGAAAGAAAGAAAGAAAGAAAGAAAGAAAGAAAGAAAGAAAGAAAGAAAGAAAGAAAGAAAGAAGAATGAGACAAGGAAAGAAGAAAAGACTTTTTTGCCATGGTTATAAATTACAGGATGCCCCAGTTGTAAATAAGACAGTACTGGGGCAGCTAGAGATGAGAAGTAAGTCCTGATCTTTAAAAAAAAAAAAGATAGTTCAACCTCTATATGAAGAACATAAATAAATACTTGATCTATTACTAGAAAAAAAGGGAAAGAGAAAAGTCCAGGAATTTCCAACAGTTCATGGAATATAGACTAAATCTGAATTCTTCCAAGTCTCCCAATAGCTCAGTAGAACAGCAGAGTTCTTTCCCTGTTGTTGCTCTTCAATCTTACCATAGCAAAAAGGAAGGGTGGCATTGGCAGAAAAAGTCATTGTGAAAGGGGACACTGGCATTAGCTGAATATTAATCTGCAAAATCTGATGATAGTTTTAGAGGCGTAGGGATTTTTTAGAATGTATTTTATTAAGTTGACTTTACTGTATATTTACCTCTATGTTGTTTTTTCCTTTTCATACAGTACATGTTAAAGGAGTATAGCCCACAACCAGTACATGGTGTTTAAAGAACTCAAACATACCAGTTGTGCTTAGGAGCTAGAATTCCTGATCACCTACTATCCATCCATCTGATAACATTACTGTAACTGATTTGAGAACTGCACTAGCTATATATGCAACATTGTGATATTCTAGATATTTCTCTGTCCTGAACAGCTGGTGACATCACAGTTATGTCAACTGAGACCTTTGGATTATGCAGTGTGTCTGGACAGCATGTGGTTTGACTTCCTATATGAGCATTAAATGCAGAGTGACTGGATACATACAGTAAACTGCAAGCAAAAATTCAAGATTCACTTTCACAGATCATGTGTTAAAAATGGTAAACTAAAGTGACACAGAGTATTGTTGTGAAACTGAACAAAATAAAGATTATGAAAATATCTATTATGGAAATTTATTTTCTTTCAGGAACCTTCACACAAATCCAAATGTAGGCCAATCATTCCCAAGTGCATAAAAGAGACATTTAAATAGCTTTAAAAAGATTTGGAGGTATAAACCATGAAGCTATTTTTAATACAGTAACTGCTGAGCAGCATAAACTGAGTTCCAAAGAGATTGTGAAGATTACAGAGCATTTAATCAGTAGTAACCTTTCCTGCCTTGTAAATTGGTTCCTTTGAT
>NW_015414746.1:0-1714 GCF_001527695.2 Protobothrops mucrosquamatus | reverse complement strand
TTCTGGAGGCAGGTTGTTCCACTGGTTAATTGTTCTAACTGTCAGGAAGTTTCTCCTTAGTTCTAGGTTGCTTCTCTCCTTGATTAGTTTCCACCCGTTGCTTCTTGTCCTGCCTTCAGGCGCCTTGGAGAATAGCTTGACTCCCTCTTCTTTGTGGCAGCCCCTGAGATATTGGAACACTGCTATCATGTCCCCCCTCATCCTTCTCTTCATTAAACTAGACATACCTAATTCCAGCAGCCGTTCCTTATATGTTTTAGCCTCCAGTCCCCTAATCATCTTTGTTGCTCTTCTCTGTACTCTTTCCAAAGTCTCAACATCTTTTTTACATCGCGGTGACCAAAACTGGATGCAGTATTCCAAGTGTGCCATTGTGCGCCCTTAGGCAGGGGGTCTCAATGCCCCCCACCCATCCCGCCGAGGCCTGCAGGCCTCGGCCTGATCTCAAATCGGCCTCTTAGCCATGCAAGAGAGCCTGAAAGCTGGTCAGCCGAAGCCACTGGCACATGGAGGCCGTTACACGCTGCTATAGCCCGAGGCCTGCTGTAGCCCGAGGCCTGCTTCCCATCCAGGACTCGGCCTGCTCCTCACTGAGCTTCGGGGCCCAGCAGCATCCAGGTTCTCTGTTTGCATCCTCTGCAAAAAAAACCTGATGCGATGGGAGGCTCAGCTTTCCTACAGAGGCTGCCTACCTCATGCCAACCGCATGCTATTCTGCAGGCAAGGCTGTAGGGGGCTCTGTTTTATAAGGAGGCTGGCAGAATGGGAAGTAGGCCTTGGCCTACAAGCCGTAATTGCCCTCCCCCCCCCCCTTTGCCAGTTGCTTATGGTAACTGGCTTTAGGCTCGCTTGCATGGCTAAGTGTCTGGCTTGGGAGCAGGCTGAGGCCTGGGGAATCTCAAAGGACAGGGGTAGGCTTTGGGTGTCTGGTTGGGAAGTAGGCCTCGGCCTACAGGCTTCAACTGCCTGGAAGTACCGGTCGCTTCCGCTGACCGGCTTTGGACTCCCTTGCATGGCTTAGGAGCAGGCCGAGGTTTGGGGGAGACCTAGCACAGGCCTGGACCTGCCTACCCCAGACATATCCCACCCCTGAGATATCCAGGGGATGGGGGAATACTGGGGCAGGCAGGCAGGCTTGGGCCTCTGCTAGGCCTCCAAGAGCCTTCCTCTATTGGTTCCTTTGCTGGATGGAAATTGTATTGGCATCCATCTTTTTTTTTTCCTTCCTTCCAGCAAATTCCTGACTCGCGTATAGGTTTTGGAGCGCTTTTGTCAAAAGATTTCATTTATTTTCAAATGTCTTTCTTTTATCGACGGTTGAGTCCCTCCAGCTCTGGTGATAATGGCTTGTTTAATTCCGCAGATGACAAGCAAGAACAGGAGAAGGAAGAGCAAGAGTGCCAACTGGAAGAAACGGTGGAAGTGGATCCTGGGAGGATTTCCTTCGAAGTGGTGGAAGAGAGTTGTACAGTACAAGAGGAGTCTCCCGCAAGCGAGAAGCCCTATAGTTGCTCTAAGTGTGGGGAAAGTTTCACCGATAAATCATTGCTCCTTGAACACCGAAGATCACATCCGGGAGACAAGCGATACGGATGCTCCATGTGCGAGAAGAGATTCAACAAGAAAGCTTGTCTTCTTGCACATGAGCGATCCCACACAGGAGACAAGCCTTACCAGTGTTCAGATTGTGGCAAGGCCTTCGGGCAGGAATCGT
>NW_015414745.1:0-1714 GCF_001527695.2 Protobothrops mucrosquamatus | reverse complement strand
CTGAGCCTGCAAGATGCAGGCTCGGGACGTTGCAAGAGTCCCGGGCATTTGCAGAAGCTGCCCGGGACCAGACTGAGCGGCGCCGGCCTTGTGCGCATGCGCAAGGTGGGAAAAGCCCGCCTCATGATTGGTTGAACTTGCCCGGGGATCAGAGGGTATAAATAGAGGCCTGCGTGCCTCTGCTCTGGTTGTTCGTAGAGTGGAGCAAACAATAAAGACTTGTTGAAGATGAATCGTCTCAAGCGCCATTATTCCCAGGACTTAACAAGAATAGAATAGAATAGAATAGAGCCGGAACGGACCTTGAAGTTCTTCTAGTTACAATAGAAGAGTTACAGTAATATCAAACAAATGGTGGAATAGAATCGTTAAAGAACGGATGCAAAAGGAGGGAGAGAATGAAATGTGAATGACAAAAATTAAAATATTATTTATTTTAAACAACTAAATGGAACTGTTAAATTGTCCCATGGCGAGTTGGCCGTAGCGAGTTGGCTTGAAAGCTTCCACCATTGAGAGACAGACTTGCAACTGGTCTCTGCAGTTGTAGTCCAGCAGAAGCTCCCTTCTCTTGTAGACAGAAATCTACACCCGCTGTAAACAATGCAAGACTGCCAGAAGCTAGTGATACGCATATTTAGAAACATATTTAATGTAAGATTCAGGCTTCTCTGACTTGATTTTCCTGCCAAGGGAGAAAGTTGGTTGGAAATTTTGCGGAGCATTGAGTCCCAGTGTAGATGGAGAACAGTAGGTTGAGAAAGATAAAGTACAAAGCAGAGGAATTTCCAAATGCAAAGTCCCCTCTCAGTCCACTTGGTCTTAAGTGCAAGGCTTTGTATTTTCAGATATGGGTGGGGAAAGCTCTGGGTTGAAGTTTGGCCACTGGTTTGAAGAGAACTGAATCACCGGTCTGACCTGATGGGACTCACGTTCAATCACTGTCAAAACAATGAACAGGCTCCTATCTGGACATGTATTTAGATAACCAAGGCCCCCCCCCCCCGTCCCAGTGGAACACCAGATCAAGACTGTGAAAACCCTTCATATTTGGTCTGAATTCCTCCTCTTTGTCCCAGAGTTGTTCATTCTCCTCCCCTCCCTTCGTCCTCACTCTTCATACTTGTTGGGAACAATGACATTTCAGTATAGTCATCTTGGGAAGTAGAAGATTTCTCAACATTGTTCAAATTGCCCCACGTAACAACAGTCTCTGAAGATATTGATCTCCTACTTCCTGAAAAGGCCAAGAGCGGACTGAAGTCAAACATTGGTCTCAACATTTTCAGCATTCCTCAAATTTTAGACTAAGATCAGTTCCCTCCCAATAAATTGGAAATCCTGTAGTCCTTGTACTACCCCCAGGGTGTGTGAAGAATTTGTCCTATTTCTCTCTGCTTGTCCAACGTAGGGCTATCAGAACTGGGATGCAAAAATCCTGATGACCACTAGTTGGCAGCAAGAGCTTTGCTGCCACCCAGTGGTTGGTTGTTTTTTGCATGTTGGGGAGAAGGGGGGGGGGGGAAGGATGTTGCAGCCTGAGAAGGGAATCCAGAAGCACTTTCAGTTGAAAAGCTTTTTGCCACTGCTGAGCTGAACTGCTCTAGTCTCCACCCGACCTTGAGGCAGCCGAAAAATATGCTGGCATGACATTTGCTGTTCACAGCCTTGCTCTCCATCCTGCTTTTATTGTCTTGGTTCCCATTCACGGCTG
>NW_015414744.1:0-1714 GCF_001527695.2 Protobothrops mucrosquamatus | reverse complement strand
AGAGCCTGTACATCCGGCCTGGGACTTTGGAGCTACAGAAACGGAAGACCTGGCGAGGCAATGGCGCGGGACGGACTCTGGGGAGGGGCGGGGTCGGGCTAAGGGAAATTTAATAAGGACGGGGCGGATGCTGGCTTGTGGCTGGGGGCGGGATGAAGGGGCGTGGTACCTCTATTTACAGCACTGGGAGAAAGCCACTGCTCCTGAAAGCACATCGTACCTGCGTCTTGGGTTATTCCCAGTCGTCAACGGACGGTCGTGACAGTTATGCCTGGCCAGGCATTTATCTTCATTTTCTCTTCTATTGACATTTCTTTTTTTCTATGAGAAGATATAATAATGACTAGCTAGGCAAAGTCAAATGTTACAGATGAGATAATTGTAAGACAGTAAAGTGAAAGTAGGGTGACTTTTGGAACATTCATCAATGATTAACATGCAATAATTTGTTGTTTTTCCAACCCGACTTAGCAATATTGTCACTTACTACAGGGTCCAGCCTATTGTGTTCAACTCAGCTGAAATAGCAGACAATTCCTTTCCTGATGGGTAAGCAATCCCCCATGGGTGTTTCTGAGCCAGCTGCATTTAGGATAGATAATTGCCAAAAACAAAAACAGAGGCTCGATTTTGCTTATGCTCACAGATTAGTTGCATTGGAGCTGGCCAAATCACAGGACTCTGTTTTGAACCATCTTCTATGGACACAAGTACATTATTGCTATTTGTAATATCAAGCTGGCATCCACAGTCTGCTAAAGGCTTTAAGATGACATGACTTCTGGCCTCTGAGTTTCTGAAACAGACAAAGACTAGTCAATGGGCAGGGAGGCAGAAAAGGTAAAGCCAGAGTTGGACATAAGAGTCTACAAATAAAGGTAAATATATGTGTCCCAGGATAATTTTGCAGGATCCAATCTGGGTTAGTCACTGAGACCAGAAGTTTTGTGTTCTGAACTTTTGGAGTTCTGCTGGAGCCCATCTTCAGAAGTTCCCTGAAGATGGGCTCCAGCACAAGACTGAAAGCTGGGAAGACAAAACCCCTGGTCCTGGTGACCGATCCAGATTGGATCCTATAAGAGTCTATCCTGTCTATGTTACTCAGAACTAAGAACTTGAAATTGCACATATATCATGGAGCTCTTCAGTCATCAAAAATGTCAGTATGATTTAAGATTTCATTTCTCATTTGATATCCAGCAGACCTTAAAATATGTTCCTGATTATTATCAGATACAGAAATAAGGCAAAGTTCTCATGAGAGGCAATTTTATTCCACCAGTCAGACTGTGGCAAGAGAGTCATATCTAATCCAATATGTGATGATCTTTCATCAGCAGCTGTATATAGTTATATTTAGTCAGTATTCTGCCATTAAAGTATTACTATTATAAATTATACATTAATTTCATTCCTTTTATTTGTAGATGTAGATCTCACCTTTCCTCCAAGAGATCAAGGCAAAATATGTAGTATCTGCCTTACGAGAAGTCCTAATGATTATACTGCTTTTAAGTTTGATCTGGATGTTTATGGTGTTGGTTGCACTTTACTGCATTTGTATTGTTGTTCATAACCTTGTATCAATAAAGAGAAAAGTGTGATACATTTCCTGTGAATAAATTAATGAATAAATAAGGAATGCTAATTTGATCAAACAAGCAAGTGGAGGCCAGAACAAACATAGCAGCTTTTGCGAGATCAAATATTAAAG
>NW_015414743.1:0-1714 GCF_001527695.2 Protobothrops mucrosquamatus | reverse complement strand
GATATATAAGTAGTATAGTAACTTCTATAATATATGAAATGTAAAAATATTGGGATGGTGCACATGAATGAAAAGGTTGGATATTTAAAGGTTATTAACTTTGAGAAAACTATGACTGATAAGAATGGTTTGAATACAGAGGGGAAATTAAGCTTAAATAAAAATCTTGAAAACAGGACATATAGTGACCTAACAAGATGACTTTTATAAATACAATTGAAATATAAACTGATAAGAAAAGATGTTATATGCTGATGTTATTGTTATTTGTATAAACACAAGAAAAAGGTTTATATTTAACTTTATATGTATTGAATTTTAAGAATAATATTTGCTTAATGTTGACAAAATGAGAATACTATTGGATGAAGAGAAGATCAAAGAAATATATCATTAATTAATATATTGACTATGGAACTATAGAAATTAATTATTATTGATTGTTTTTTAAACATATGAACCCAGACAAGACGCTGTTTACTAAGCACTAAAGAATGTTATTGTAAAAAATTAATAAAATATATTAAAAAAAAAGTCAGCTATGTTGTGGGAACCGAACACTTCTTCCTGGAGCTGGTGCATGCATATCCAGTACATGATATGTGGGAGTTGAAGTCACTTTCTGAAAAAAAAAAAAAAGTACCTTAAGATGTACTTTCAATTTCATGTTTGCAATTTTTCAGATTTTGAATGATGACACTGGTAACTTTGGCCACTTTGAAAGATATGTCAATAATTAATTTTACAATAATGCCGCAACCCCTCTATGTGTGTGCTAGATGTTAAGATGAGGAAGCAACTCCATATAGGAATGGTTTTTATCATTTTGCTATTAAACTCTGAAAAGGTTGTCTTCAGTTCCATATGAGTGGGTACAACAATGTGGGAAAACAAAATCACATTAGCTTTAGATTAGTGCACTTTCATTAATTTGCACTTTTAATTAGTGCAAGTTCACATTTGCACTAATTAAAGAAATGACTGCTTTGAACTGATTTGACTCCTGTTTACTGTGGACATGTCTTTTGAGCGTAAACGTGTAAGCAATTATGATAATCTTCCAGGATGTTCTGTTTTTGGACTTCCCAAGGTAGTTTATAGTTCTGGGGTAGTTTTTTTTTGGGGGGGGAGGGTTGGTGGTCTCCCATCCAAGTCCTGGTGAGATCCAACCCTGTGTACCTTTCAGGATCAGCTAGGGTCAGCTATTTAACTGCCGCTATTGTGCAGGCAAAGTTACTATCATTTAAATAGAAATGCAATATGTTTAATATAATATAATACAAAAAAGTAATGTGGCAAATCGTGGGCCTGCTCTTCTGTTCAGATAGGTGCTCAGCATTGATGGACAGCTTCCTGGCCATTGCTAGATCTCTGTTCTTAAAAATGGTTTTAAACATGATTTGGACTAGGCAGCTTCAAATAAAGGATTGTCCTCTGGCAATCCTTCAAAAGATGATGAACTTCACAAAAACTGGACACCTGGGCCTAGGCCATATGCAGCTCCGGCCACATTTAATCCAATGAGATACCAGCATCACACAGATTTTTTCCTATATTTAGTTGTTCATACCAGGCGTCCCAGCACTGCCCCTGCCCTAGCAAGTAGATCAATCTTGGAAATTTGAATTTCAGTTAAATGTCTGAGAAATTTGACAAAAAAGTCAATTGTTACATTTTATCTTTGTTATCTCCCCTCCCCCCCCCCCCCCCCCCC
>NW_015414742.1:0-1714 GCF_001527695.2 Protobothrops mucrosquamatus | reverse complement strand
GCAAAATTACAGTTATGAAATAGCAATGAAAATAATTTTATGGTTGGGGGTCACCACAACATGGTGGCCACGCCCACTTGGTGGCCACACCCACTTGGCAGCCACACCCACTTGGCCACGCCCCTGGCACCCGGGGTCACCACAACATGGGGAACTGTATTATGGGGTCGCGGCATTAAAAAGGTTGAGAACCACTGTTATAGAGGGAGGGAGAAAGGGCGGGAGGGAGGAAGGATCATATCAATGAAGGAAATACAGGCAGTACATTTGCCAATTTTATGTGGTTTGAAAAAGCTCAACATTTCACCATTCCACTGGTGAACTTGTAAAAAAAAGAGAGAGAGAAACAAATCCAATATTTAACATCCAATATTTAATCTTTGACCTGATGATCAAAGTAATTTTAATCTTACAGAGTTTATCTGCTGGATACCTGCATGATGGATGGGCCTAAAGCAAACAGTCAACATAGTCAAAAGTATCTCATTATCCCCATTTTTTGTCAGGCTAATACTCTTTTCTCTTTCTCCTAAAGCCAGGTGTCTAATGAGAAATGCTTAAATGTCTAGCAGTTGCATTTAGACAGCAAGCTTAATTCATTCCAGCTATGACTAGTTTGTGGGTATGATTGGTATACAGTTAAATGTATTGTCCAAATCCAAAAATGGGTTAATTTAGTGACCAAGTAAAGTTAAATTGTGTGAACCCAACCAAAATGTATGCTGCAGTGAAAGACAAGATAGATATTACTAGAGACCTAGATTGCTTGCTTGCAGAAGACTTTTGGAAGCTAAAGTATAAACGATGTACGAAAGCATGCAGTTGCTAAGAAAACAACTATCTAATATTTTGTTATTACATTTATGATATAACATCCTGATTGTTTTAAAATAATATTTCAGTTGCAAGTCCTTTACTTATTTGAAATTGAAACTTTATTTCAATTTTAAATAGTTACTCCTAATCTAAACATTCAAATAGCAAGTATAGATATGCAATTTGAATATAAATCTATTTTTTGTAGTTTTATACATCTGTGCTCAATCTTAGGTTATTACCTGTTTTAATTCATTGAAACCACAGTTATATGTTTTTTCTATTTGTTTTACTATAGAAAGGTCTCTATATGAGCTTCCTGAACCTCAGTGAATTTTGGGTATTTCACTAGAGAAATGATTATAAGGGGGAAAGGTAGTATAACACTTAAATTAATTAACACTATTTCTGATAAAACTGGTGGGATTAAAATTTGGCTTGCTATTTAACTAAAGGTAATTGAAGCAGAGCTGATAGGGTTTAACAGAGTTCTTCTGGTTTCTTAGTTGGGTTAAGGTCAATATTCACATTTCTAGCTTTGGGTAAGAGCATCTTTTATTAACTTAGTCTGAATTGCCAGCTAAGTCCTTGATTAAAGAAAAACAGACCTTGCCTTGGTTATATCCAAAGTATTGCAATACACTCTATACCAAGCTCCCTTTAAAAGGAGTTTAAACTTCCCCGGTTCCATATGCAGTTCTTGGATATTTATATACAGCAGACAGTTAGAACATGCTTAAACATCTGAGTCCAACATTTCTGTTGCTGAGACAAATGAGTTTTGCCCCATTTTATGACATTTTGTGCCCCAATTGTTAAGTGAATGCCTGCAGTTAAGTTAGTAACACGGTTGTTTAAGTGAATCTGGTTTCCCCATTGACTTTGCTTGTCAGAAGGT
>NW_015414741.1:0-1714 GCF_001527695.2 Protobothrops mucrosquamatus | reverse complement strand
TCCATCCATCCATCCATCCATCCATCCATCCATCCATCCATCCATCTCTCTCTCTCTCCATCTATCCATCCATCTATCTGTCCATCCATCCATCTCTATATCTCTGTATCCATTTGTCCGTCCGTCCGTCCGTCCGTCCATCCATCCATCCATCCATCTCTCTCTCTCCATCTATCTATCCATCCATCTATCCGTCCGTCCGTCCATCCATCCATCCATCCATCCATCCATCCATCTCTCTATATCAATCTATCCATCTATCTATTTGTCCATCCATCCATCCATCCCTCTATCCATCCATCCATATCTACCTATCTACCTATCTATCATCCTCGACTTACAACGGTTCATTTAGTGACTGTTCCAACTGTCGCAGCCTCCCTGCGATCACGTGATTTACATTCAGATGCAGGACAACTCATTCATAGTTACGACAGTGGCAGCATCCTGGGGTTTTCCTGATCCGCTTTTGCAACCTTAACAACGTTCCACTTAACAACCACGTTCCTCACAACAACTGCGGCGATTCACTTCACAAATGTGGCGAGAAAGGTCACAAAATGGGGCAAAGCTCACTTAACAGCTGTCTCAGTTAGCAACGTAAACGTCGGGCTCAAGTGGGGTGGCAAGTCCAGGATTACCTGTATAGCGATGTCACTTTAAAAACACACACACAAAGATCTTTTTGTGAACCCGGAAGAAGGCTAGCATAACTCGGGCTATAAAGAGAAAGGCTATTTAGGGATCCATCTGTCTTCCTACCCAGCCAACGTTCAAGCCAACGAGCAGAGCACAATCCCACACACTGAGAAATAAAACCGCCACCTCTTCGGAAGAGCAACTGTGGATGACAAAACTATCGCTGGAATGCCGAAGTCTTACTGCTGAAAGGAAACAGACAAACAGCCCAAGGTCTTGGACCGTGTAAAAAATAATTCCCTGGACTAAGATCTGAGGAAGGAGAGGGTGCTTAAAATCCAGAATTCCTTCATTTAAGCTTTGCTCAACCCAATCTTTACCTTTACGGAAGAATTACTCGTTTTCTGCCTGTGCCTTCTCCCCAAAAAAGATAAATGAATATAAATGGGCAAGTGAGTAAGCTAGTCAAAGCCTACAAATCCAGTCAGTTTATATAACCAACCTCCAAAGAGCCATTGCTGGATTTAAAGCACTGGATCTTCTTGACAGTTTTGAATCATTTTACTTTTATTTTATTTAAGAAAAGTTACACGGCCGCCCGACTCATTCTCAGTGTGTTACTCGTTTGACACCCGGGCTGAAACACCCTGGAAAAAAAACAAAACACGCCAAAAGGTTCAACTCCCTCTTCAATAATCCTGGCAACAGGTGCCACTGTTCCTTTGCTGTGATGGAAACAGAGTACCGCTCTTGGGAGAATCACTTGTCTCCCAAATGGAGACACCACATCTGATTGCAGCCTTCCTCAAGCTAGTATGCGCTTACACATCAACCCCACAGCCGTCCTAGTCCGCTCTCAGGCTGCACTTTGTTTGGTAGCAACACGCACAACAGCATTTACGAGATTAAAGACACGCTTTTGACCTTGCCTCTGGGGGAAATGCAAGACTCTCCTTACAATGAGAGGGTGGAAAGGTATTTGCCACTGGCGGGAGAATCTTGTACCAGCTAAGCCTCACAAGTTGGATTTGAAGGGGTGCCAAGGATGACAATTCACAATCTTTTTGACCGATCT
>NW_015414740.1:0-1714 GCF_001527695.2 Protobothrops mucrosquamatus | reverse complement strand
CACCAGGCTAAAAAGCAGGAGATGGGAGTTCAAGTCCTGCCTTTTCTTTCTTGATCTGTCATTCTGTTGGCTTGCCTGTTTTCCCCTCTGATATTTTGCTTCTGCTTAACTTGCAGAGTTAAAAGTGCAGAGAAGAGCAATGAAGATGATTAGGGGGAGGGAGGCTAAAACATATGCTGCAGGAATTGGGTGTGTTTAGTTTAATGAAGAGAAGGACGAGGGGTGACAGGAAATGGTCGTCCAATATTTGAGGGGCTGCCACAAAGAAGAGGGAGTCAAGCTATTCTCCGAAGCAGGACAAGAAGCATTGGATGGAAACTAACCAAGGAGAGAGCCAACATAGAACTAAGGAGAAACTTCCTGGCAGTTAGAACAATTAATTAAAAAAACAAATTAATTAATGGCTTGCCTCCAGATGATAAGATAAGATAAAATAATCTTTATTGTCATTTTTTACTATGAGCGCACTGGCCCACATTAACAATGAAATTCTGTTGCCTGCTCTCAAAAGAAAGTATATATCTACCCATACACACATAACACACACACACACACACAAACACATATGTGTATATGTGTGTTATGTATGTGAGTGCTCCAACACTGGGTTTTTTTAAGAAGAGACTGAACAGCCATTTGTCTAAAGTGTTATAGGGTCTTCTGCTTGAGCAGGGGGTTGGACTGGATGACCTCCAAGGTCCCTTCCAACTCTGCTATTCTGTTATTGTTCTCCTGCTATGGCAAGTTCGGTGCGGGCAGCGTTCTGCCTTTCCAGGCTCCTTTCCTCTTTCCTCTTTCTTTTTCCGGCAGATGTCTGTCTGTACAGGGAAGGTAAGACATAAATTTTAATCACCTGCTGCTCGCCTTGATCTCTTTTCCCTGGTGAGCTGAGCATCCATGGTTTTGATCTCCAATGTGCTTTATGACCATCATTTTACTCGCTACTCCACTCTGGGTTATATCAGTGATTATCCATGGGGTGCCTTGTGAATTCTCATTAGTATCTTTTTTTTGAGGAAGTGAGGGGGGGCTCACATAACTAGGGGGCTCTTCTCCTCTGCTCTCTGGAATCTTGACCCTTTCCATAAATCCATTTCTTTCTTTCTTTCTTTCTTTCTTTCTTTCTTTCTTTCTTTCTTTCTTTCTTTCTTTCTTTCTTTCTTTCTTTCTTTCTTTCTTTCTTTCTTTCTCCCTTCCTTCTTTCTTTCTTTCTTTCTTCTTTCTCTCTCTCTCCCTTCCTTCCTTCTTTCTTCCTTCCTTCCTTCCTTTCTTTCTTTCTTTCTTTCTCTCCCTCTCCCTCTCTCCCTCTCCCTCTCTCTCTTTCTCTTTCTCTCTCCTTTCTTTCTTTCTTTCTTTCTTTCTTTTTTCCTTCCTCCTTCCTTCCTTCCTTCTTTCTTTCTTCCTCCTTCCTTCCTTCTTTCTTTCTTTCTTTTTTCTTGTTCCTTCCTTCCTTCCTTCCTTCCTTTCTTTTTTCCTTCCGCCTTCCTTCCTTCTTTCTTTCTTTCTCTCTCCCTCTCTCTCTCTTCCTTCCTTCCTTCCTTCCTTCCTTCCTTCCTTCCTTCCTTCCTTCCTTCCTTTCTCTCTCCCTCTCTCTTCCTTCCTTCCTTCCTTCCTTCCTTCCTTCCTTCCTTCCTTCCTTCCTTTCTTTTTTCCTTCTTCCTTCCTTCCTTCCTTCCATTCATTTTATTTCTTTCTTTCTCCCTCTCTCTCTCTC
>NW_015414739.1:0-1714 GCF_001527695.2 Protobothrops mucrosquamatus | reverse complement strand
TCTGTCTGTCTCTCTCTCTCTCTCCCTCCCCCTCCCTCTTGACAGGAGCTGACCAGGCCACTGATGACCATCACCATCATCTTAACCTTTGGATCCTCTTTCCAATATGGTTACAATCTCTGGGTGGTGAACCATCCTGCAGCGGTAAGTGGTTTCTCCCCCCCCCCTTTCCCTTTCTTGGGGGCGGGTCCTCGGTGGGGGGGGGCTGAAGGGTTGGACCCTTCTCTGCTGCCACTGAGTGTGCCGTTTTCTGTCTAGCTTATCCAAGATTACTACAACAACACTTTCAGGATGAAGAAAAAAGAGACTCCCCAGATTATCGGTCTGAATTTCCTATATACTTTGACCAGCGTGATCTACTCTCTGGGGGGCCTCATCGGGTCTCTTATGGTTTGCCCCATGGCTGATACCTGTGGCAGGTAAGACGAGATGCCAGGTACAATAAGCCTGCCCTGCTTTGGAGGCCAGGTGGATGCAAATCCATCCTGGTTGATCCAAGCTTTTGTTTTTTATTTGTGGATTAAATTCGTGTGCTCTTCTGAGACCGACGTTCCCTTGGTTTTAAAAAGGGCAGTGCTTTATTTCAGAAAGAAATCCTTTTAAGGACAATTCACCAGTGGAACAGCTTGCCTCCAGAAATCGTGGGCGCTCCATCACTGGAGATTTTTAAGCAGAGACTAGACAGTCACTTGTCTGGAGATGGTATAGGCTCTCCTGCTTGAGCGGAGAAGGGGCTGGACTAGAAGACCTCCAAGGTCCCTTCCAGCTCCTATTCTATTCTAATTTATCGAATGTAATTTTATTTTCCTAGTTGGGCTCTGGAATGGTCTTTTGCCACGCAAAGTGACCCACCTCAACAGTTTTAAAAATTCCTAAGAACGGCGTTCAGACTTGTCCCTTTTTTTCCATTTCTTGATATATATTTTTTCCTCCCAAGAAAATAGAGTCAGTGTAGGGGGGAGCCAGTTCCTCAGTAAATAAACCATTGTCAGAAAGAAGATCAATTATATAAGGTGTGTATTTAGGAAGATGCCCTTTAATGCAATCGATCAAATTTTGCGAGCGTTTTGATTACACTTCTTGACATTTACAAACCTTTTGTCTGCAGTTTCTGCGTTGTGTTGAAATTCCCTCCCCAGCCTGGGGTAAATCTTTGATCGTGGTTTGATTTCACTGCCCTTCTTCAGACTGACTACAGATAGTCCTGGATTTACAACCATAACTGAGCTCAAAGTTCCTGTCGTTCAGACGGTTGTTAAGTGGGTTTTGCAACAAGAACGTTAAGTGAATCACTGCAGATGCTTAAGTTAGTAAGATAGGCTGTTAAGTGAACCCTGCTTGTCAAGGCCACAAAAGGGGGTCACAGGACCCCGGGACGCTGCGACCGTCATAAATGTGAGTCAGTTGCCAAGCCTCTGAATTTGGATCACGCGACCCTGGAGACGTTGCAACGGTCGTAAGTGGGAAAAACGGTTGTAAGTCACTTTTTTCGATGCCGTTGTAACTGAACGGTCACTAAACGAGTCGTTTCAATTCAAGGACTCTATGTCTGTCCTTCTTTCAGGAAAGGGACGCTGGTGATAGCCAATCTTTTAGCTTTTATTTCTGCCATTTTCATGGGCTTCTCAACCATCGTCCACACCTACGAATACGCGATATTTTCCCGTCTGCTCAGCGGGGTTTGTTCAGGTGAGAAAAACCGGACGTTCCTTTG
>NW_015414738.1:0-1714 GCF_001527695.2 Protobothrops mucrosquamatus | reverse complement strand
TTCCGGTTTGAAATTTTTGCTACTTTGAATCTGCGTATTACTTGTTTTTACTGAACTGCTTACATTTATTGCTAATATGGTTCTGAGAAAAATCCTGCCTCTAACTTTGAGACCGTTTACATCCCTGATGTCTCAGACATCTCAACTAACTTCTGAAACTTTTCATTTGTCACCTCCGTTATTTTCTTCACCTCCACCGTTTCTTGTTAGAGAGCTGCGCAACTTGGTCTCCGCAATGGCTGAGATGTTTCAATCGTTTGATGCTAAATTTCAAAATAGATGTGATCAAGTGATGCAACAACAACAGGACTTATTACAAAGGCGAGGTTTACTACAGAAACAGGAGGATTTTTGTTTGAATGTTACAACTGCTTCTCAAGATCTGGTTGAACAAGTGGATTCGGTGGTAGATGATGAAACTTATCTATACCCTGAAGAGGCCATATTAGAACCTTACACTGACTTTTTAAAAACGAATAAAACTGTGGAACAAGGAATAATAGAAGAGAGATTGAGTAACCCTGAACAGGCTTTTATATATCAAGATATACAATTTGAAGAGTCAGAGCAACTTAATTGTGAATCTATACTGGGATTAAATGTGGAAACTAATTTTACACAAAGCTACTTGGACTCATTTCAATTGCTAAAAACAACAAAGATTGATATCCAGACTATATTGGCAGAAAAGGGAGAAAATTTTGCTCAGTTTCAAGTGATTAAGTTTTGTAACCAAATTTTGAGGTTTGATAATCGAAACGCTTTAATATTAATTTGGTATAGAAAGAAAGCCAAAGTTAGATATAAATAAGACATTAAATGTTACTGGATGGGTTAAAGATGTCTTAAAGGTTTTTTTCTGATTTAACGACGAAGGAAGACTATTATAAATATGATAATGTTGTAATAATTGAATTTGTTTGACCTAATTATGAATGGGTGGGAATTATGGTCCTAAAGGTTTCCTTTTTTTTTTCTTTTTCTGATTTAATAATGGTTGAAGGAGGTGGACTTATTCTTAATGGTATATTTGATAAATAATTGAATGATAACTAAGTAACTGAAGTTGTAAACCTTACTAAGGGATTAAAATGATTTCTTATAGGTGCAGTTTGATGAAATGATAGAATTTACTTGTTAACTTTATGGCAGATGGGAATTTTTCCTTTTTTCTTTTTTACTTTGCTGAAATGATAAAGATTTTGGGTATTTGAAGAATTAATTAAATGAATAATTTTTATTAAAAGGAAGATTATTATAAATATAATAATGTTCTTATAATTGAAAACGATTGAAGGATAAGTAAGTAATTGAAGTTGTAAACCTTATTAAGGGTTTTAAATGATTTTTTATAGGGTAGTTTTATGAAATGATAGAATTAACTTGTTAACTTTACGGAAGATGGGAATTTTTTTTCTTTTCTTTTTTTTGTATAAGTAAGGGATGGTGTTAAACTATCTTGCTGAAATGGTAAAGATTCTGGATATTTGAAGAACTAACTAAATGAATAATTTCTATTAATACGGAGGAGATGGATTGTTTAAGTTTAGACTTTGGAGTTAGAGATATTAATATTTGTTTACTTGTATTTGAATATTACCCTAGGTTGGTTTGGGAAGTTCGGGGGGTGGGGGGATGGGATATAACATTGTGTAATATCTGTGATGTATTTCTTTTTTTTTATGATAAAAACAATAAAAATCTTATATTGAAA
>NW_015414737.1:0-1715 GCF_001527695.2 Protobothrops mucrosquamatus | reverse complement strand
TTCAGCGGGCAGGACTGGCCTAGGGGTATTTTAAATTGGCTTTTAAATTTTTTTTAGTATAAGCGGCCTATTGAATATCTATTTTTAATTACTTTTAAATTTTGTATTATATTGTATTATTGTTTTTAAGTTGGCTGTAAGCCGCCCTGAGTCCTCCGGGAGAAGGGCGGGGTATAAATTTAATAAAACTAAAACTAAAACTAAACTAAAATCCCTACAGGATATGGGCCCAGGATATCTACAGGACCATATCTTTCAAGGTAACTCTAACTCACTTGAGCTGCTCTGTGTGCTCCTTGTCTGGAAGGTAAGGAGACCGATCATGGACACATCCAAAATAAGCTTCCCCACCCCAAGAGTTGGTTAGTCTCTACTTTAGTCATCTTCATAATTGCTGTTTTAACAAGCCTTTGGAGATTAATATCTACACTTCATCTACCATCTGTTTGGCAATATGGTATCTTAATTTTGTATTCTTTTTAATGAGTGTTATGATGTGATTTTATGGTTTTATTGTTTTATGACTTAAATTTGTGAACTGCCTAGAGATGTGCAATTGTGGCAGCATATAAGACACAATAAATAAATAAGTGAATGGTACTGGCCAATGTCAGCATATGTTGAGATCCGGTGTAGAATCCATCAACTTTAATTTGCAATATTTTTCTTAGTGCCACCTAGAGGTTTGTAAGATCAGAGCTAATTAATTCCACCTGAACAGGTGGAACAAGAATATTAGAATTCTTAGTTTTCTATTAATGCCCGTGAGAGTTCTGAAACAGGAGCCAATATTAGAGACATATTTGGTGTTATGGAGAGTAGGGGATTATTTCACTTTATTAAGTGAAAATAAAGGACCATGGTAAAAAGATTAGGGATGGAGTGGGATATAGAGAAAATCAAATTAAGTACTTTGTGCTGAAAAAAAGTGTGCGACTTAAATTTTGAAGTGAAATTTGGAAGATCACTTTGGGACAAGGTAAAGACATAATCAAAAGGACAAAAGGGAGGATGAAGTGAACTATTAAATGTTTTTTAGCCAAATTAAAAAAGAAGAGTGAAGTGCAAAGTGAAGTTGGTTTATAAGGCTCAAACTGAAACGGAGTAGAAGAAGTGGTAGCATTTTTTTGAAAGATTAGATGAAACTATAATTAGAGGTTTTTGGACATAACTGGTTGTTCTGATGGACAATGTGTTGAATGCAACCGAGGGAATATATCTCTCCTTATGGTTCTATATCTCTCAGCAGTTTTGGTACCATAATATTTTCCTGACCACCTGAGGATTATAGTCATAGCTTTAACTTGGTTCTATCCTAATTAGATGGCAGGTCTGGTTAGGAAATCAATGCTTCTGCCTGCAGATTTTAGCTGCTCCTTCATGCTTCTCAATATCTATATGAATCTGTGGGATGTGATTATCAGAGAGTGGGGTGCTGGATGCCAATTAGATGTACATATGGCATATTTATATTTGTGCCTGTGAATCACTCTTAATTCCTGACAACTGTAGTTTCATTGGCAAAAAAAATTCAGAAGTGTTTATCCATTGCCTTCTTTCTAGAGTTGAGAGATAACAACTGGCCAAGATCACTCAGCTGATTTTGTGTCTAAGGTGAGATTAAAACTCAGTCACCCAGTTTTCAGCCCAGTGCCTTAGCTAGTGCACCAAACACAGATGTATAGTTGAAAATGAATGAATGAATGAATGAATCT
>NW_015414736.1:0-1715 GCF_001527695.2 Protobothrops mucrosquamatus | reverse complement strand
CGTTACAGTAGTCCAGGCGGGAGGTGACAAGAGCATGAGTGACTGTGTGTAAGGCGTCCCGGTCCAGAAAAGGCCGCAACTGGTGAATCAGGCAAACCTGATAAAACGCCCCCCTGGTCACGGCCGACAGATGGTCATCTAAAGTCAGCCGTGAATCCAGGAGGACTCCCAAGTTGCGCGCCCTCTCTGAGGGGGCCAAAGTTTCGCCCCCTATAGTCAGCGATGGCGTCAGCTGACTATGCCGAGGCGCCGGGAACCACAGCCACTCGGTCTTGGAAGGGTTGAGCCTGAGTCTGTTCCCCCCCATCCAGACCAACTTTCACAGCCATACATTGCAACTGGGAAAACCATGGCCTGGACTATATGTGGAATTGGGTATATCTTGTTTAATGAAGAGAAGGACGAGGGGGGACAGGATAGCAGTGTTCCAATATCTCAGGGGCTGCCCCAAAGAAGAGAGAGTCAAGCTATTCTCCAAAGCGCCTGAGGGCAGGACAAGAAGCAACGGAGGGAAACTGATCAGGGAGAGAAGCAACCTAGAACTAATGAGAAACTTCCTGACAGTTAGAACAATTAACCAGTGGAACAACCTGCCTCCAGAAGTAGTGAATGCTCCAACACTGGAAGTTTTTAAGAAAAGACTGGACAGCCATTTGTGGGTGATCCAACACTGGAAGTTTTTAAGTGATTGGACAACTCTTTTTCTGAAATGTTACAGGGTCTCCTGCTTAGGTAGGACTAGAAGACCTCCAAGGTCCCTTCCAACTCTGTTATTCTGTTCAATACATCTAAAATTTCAGTCTTGGTTTCTGTCCAGTTGTAGAACATCATACCTTTGTTCAGGTGAAAGATGAAAGAGTTGAGGACAAATTGCATAGGAAGCTTTAATCATTCAGAGCATGGCTGATACATGTCTCTTTTGGGAACTCAAAATCATTAAGTCTCTTGCACAAAAACACACACACACACACATATATATTTAGACTGTATCTTTGCTATTTCTTCCTTCATCACTTTTATTTTATTTTTTTTTCTTTTTGTCTCTGTGCTATAGGGAATAAAGTCACTTATTTCTGTTGAAATATTCAGACTATAAAATGCTGGCGCGGAAAAAAAGCAACGGCAATTTTTCAATAAATAGCTTTACTTTTCATTAGGACACACTTTTCAGCAAAACTCTGGTGGAGGTTTGGGAAGCATTTACAAATGATCAACCCGTTTCACAATCATCCAAACGGCAGGCATCGGGTCTCTGCTGGAGACATGCAATAAGGCAGCTGGCGAGACCCACATATGTGTTTTTTTTTTCCTCAGCTCGGAGTCCGTAAAAATATAATTTCACATCCAGCCCTTGCCTCGTGTGTATGTCAACATCCGTGCCTGTTCTGCTCCGGGTATATTCTTTGGCTCAACAAATGGCAATCAGGCAATCATGTGATGTCGGACGTTTTATTTTCGCAAGACGCTCTTCATTTATTGCAACCAAAGGAAATGGATAAAAGAAAATATTTGCAGCTCAAGGTTGAACAGTGTTCTCTGAGCTTGCTGGCTTTCTTGCAGACATTTCATCACCCCGCTAAGTAACATCATCAGTGCTAGAAGGGAGTAGGATTTGACTGGCTGACTGACAGACAGACAGGCACCAAGTGGCTTGGTCCTGCCAGTGTTAGTGGGAGCGTTCTTGGTGGTTCCTTGACTTGGCTGCTTTACTGTTA
>NW_015414735.1:0-1715 GCF_001527695.2 Protobothrops mucrosquamatus | reverse complement strand
GGCTTGAAGGGCAGGGAGAGCCCAGGAGCATGGGTGTGGGTATCCTTATTGTCACCCCCGCTCCTTATGCCCCCGAAAGGGAGAGGAAGAAAGAAGTACCGATATTCCTTCCCTTCCAGCCCAGAGAGGGGTCTCTTCCCTCCCCCCATATTTCCTGCCGGTTTGGGGGGAAAAGAGGCCCCACCGGGATCTAACATTTCCTACAGTGTCAGGCCAAGTGCTGGACCAGCTGAACTTCTGCCTGCCTGTTTCCACCCTGGGAAGATGGGGGGGTCCCTCAGGAAGCTACCCCCCTCCCTTATTTTCCTCCCCTCCCACGACCCCCACTAAGGGGGAATCTCGCTGGGACCGACGGTTCCCCATCTATCCTCCAGGGGGCGTCTTCCGATAGCCTCTTGCGGTAGGTTTCCCTCCCCTCCTCTGACAAGCCTGTGTCCCTCCTCTAGGGGAGGATGGGAACCATGGGCCCTGGAGTCCCTCCTGACGCCCTTCCTCCTCCTCCTCCTCCTCCCCTCAGCCCATTTCCTGTACCAGGGGAAGTGCACGTGCCACTTCCTCTCCTCTCCGCTTCCCTAAAATTCAGCCCCCCCCCCAGACTGAAGGGATTCCCCCCCCTCCCAACTTTCTCCGCTTCTCTCTCGGCTTCGCACTATCTCCTCTTGTGGATGAACTCAAGGGACGCTCTGCCCGGAGACCGATGACGATGAAGAAGGGAGAATTCCCATTGGTCCTTCCGCTTTTCTGGGCCCTCCCAATACCGAAGTTCGAGGGAAACGCCCCCGCCAGACCCACCGATTCCGCCTCTGGGGCTGGGAGCTTCCGCGTCCTTCTCCCCTCTCTCTGGGGGCGCTTGTGGGGCGGCATCCATGGGCTCTGTTGGGGTCCCTCTTTTGTTGCTGGTGGGGGCGCTGGCCCGGATCCCCGGAAGCGAAGGGGGGAAGGAGACGCCCGGTAAGGAGGGGGCTCGTAGGGGGAGGAGAGGGGCCGGGAGGGGCCGTCAGAGCTCCTGGGGAAGGGGTAGAAAGGGGCTGGGACCCCAGTAATGGGAAAAGGGGTCGAGGGCAAGAGAGGCGGGAGACTGCAGGAGCCTCGATCTCCGCGTGGTCTCCGCCCCTCCCTCACCTCATTCCCCCCCCCGCAGGAGAATAGGGATCCCCCCTTCCCTGGTTGTGGCCGAGGTGGGCGGGGGTCCCGGGAAGGCAGCTGATGTGGGATAAGAGTCAGCCGGGCCCCTCTCTCTGTCCCCCCCCCCGTGGCTGGGTGGGAGGGGGACCTCGAGGACCCAGAATAAGCGCCTGAGCCCCGAAGCTTCTTGCACTGAAAGAGAAAGCAGACCGAAAACGAAAGTGTAAGAGGGAAACTGAGGCATTTTGAGAGCTAAATCCACAAAGGCCATCAAATGTATAAGAAAAAGAGATTTTTTTTGGCAAAAGTGTTTTTGCAACCTCAGTTTTTCTTCTGAATCTCCATTTTTCTTAAGGGGAGAGAAGAGTTGAGCTTGGATTCCTTCTTGGGAGAGACTTTGAATTTGGGGAGGAGACCCAGAACCCCCCACCCCATATTCCCCAATTGGTGAATCAGGACCTGGAGGGAAGGGCAAACTGAGGGAGAAGATATTGGGGGGTCTGAATTACTCCCCTAAATTGGCTACCCAAAACTATCTGTTTTGTGAGGGGGGCTGGAGACGCTCCCTTTGAGGTGGTCTTGGGCGGGCT
>NW_015414734.1:0-1715 GCF_001527695.2 Protobothrops mucrosquamatus | reverse complement strand
AAGAGAGAGAGGGGAGAGGAAAGGGAAAGGAAAGAGAGAGAGAGAGAAAGAGGAAAGAGAGGGAGAGGAAAGAGGCATAAAATAATTCATTTGCATTTAATTGTAATGGTTCAAAGAATGTTCGGAAAAATGTTCGGCCCTCCAGCACGTTCACTTCATCCAATCTGGCCCTCTTTGAAAAAAGTTTGGACACCCCTGTAATAAACTGAATGACAGGACACTGAGTACAGCTTTTGCAGAGTTGACCACATGGATGCAACAGTTTAACTGAAACATTTCAAACTCAAACATTTAAAAGTGTTTCAAGTTCAAAATGAGCTGCCCCAAATACACTTTCTCACCATTCCACAAACACTGAGTTCAACTGTCCTTTTCTAAATGCAAAACATGGCTCTTTCAGGTAAGAAACACTTTCAGAATGGTTTTAAAAATGTCAGAATACTTTCAGTAAGATGGAGTTATCTCAGATTTAAAAATTACTTTCTTCAAGTTTGAAATGAGAACACCGAAAACACCGTAAACTCAGAATGTTTGAACTTTGAAACATTTGTGTACCGTTAACAAATACGTTAATGTATTTGTCCCCATTTACAACTCGTCAAGGCACATACATGATGGAAATATTTTAGCTCCCTTTTTTTTCATTAACCCCTTAGGATTTTACTAGCAGCATGAAAAGAGAAAGAATCTAAACAATACCTAGCTCTTCCTTGGAAACACAGATAAAATGGCTTGATATAGGTACTATAGATCCCAACATCTTTCTTGTATAGAAACTTTCTCAGTGTTAGAAATCATGCACCTTAATGCAGTCTGCTTCCTTATAGAGTTACCTAGAATTGCTGTCTTTACTAGAGGTAGTAGTGAATACATACTTGCAAGCAAGCACATATACGGTTAAGAATCAGAAACTCTTCTTTAGGAGCAAAACCCTCTATGTCTCAGGGAACTTATTTTACCTAACCCCGACTTACAGGATTCATGTTTAGTCCACTTCTTATAACTTCAGGTGTTCTCCCCCCCCCTCCCCATTTGTCCGAAATGGTATAGGGTTTCCTGCCTGAGCAGGGGGTTGGACTAGATGACCTTCAAGGTCCCTTCCAACTTTACTATTATTATTATTATTATTATTATTATTATTATTATTATTATTATTATTATTATTATTATTATTATTATTATTATTATTATTATTATCCGCAATAAATTTGCGGGCACCTCCGGCGAAGGGAAATCTACGATTTAAATATCTGTACCTTGTTAGTTAACTTTATGGGCGAGTGATGCAAAACCGTGAGCGAACGGATTTAACCACACACCCCTTTTTCTACCTGAGGGGAAAATGCGGGGAAGGGGGGAAATTTGGCGGAAGGCAGCGCTGGAATACGCTTAGCTGTCAGGAAAAGAGGAGGAGGAATCGCAGCGGGCCAAGGAAAGCAACATCCTCCGCCCGTCCTTCATAAATAATCGGAGACAGAGAGCACCGCTTTTTTGCACATCCCACTGCAGCCTGCATGGCGGGAAGCGCCGCCACTCCTCCAACGCCCGCCCCAGAGCGGATTGTGGACCTCAGTTCCCTCAGGCAAGCTGGGCGCGAGGACAGCCCGAAGTCCGCTACTTCTGGAGAGCGCCAGGTTATAGGAAGCTATCTCGGGGGTCGAGGCTTTAGGGAGAGCGGCGGGAGAGAGCGTAGGACAAGGCGAAGAGCGGCCTAG
>NW_015414733.1:0-1715 GCF_001527695.2 Protobothrops mucrosquamatus | reverse complement strand
GCATATTAAAACAGATACACATATCAATAAAAATAAAAACCCCTCTAAAACCAAATTAAAAACCAAATATTCGAAGCTGTGTTCCAATTAAAATTATACTTAAAATCGTCCCTAAATAAAATCCTCCTTAGGTCAGGCCCGCTTGCTGGAAAAGCCATGTCTTGAGGGCGCGGCGGAAAGTAAGGAGATCCGGAATCATACCATACCATTTCAAGTATGGACTGATCATAAGAATCTTGAAGTTATGAAAACCCCCAGGAAGCGCTCCCCTAAACAGGCAAGATGGTCCTAACATTTCCATCATTTTGATTTCACTATTCATTATCTCCCTGGGGGGAAGAATTTTTTAGCTGACACATTGTCCAAGTTACCACAATATAACAGTAAGAAAGCAGAGGTGACTAAACCATTTTTTACATCCTCATCAATTAGCAGCCCCTGTAACCACCAGAGCCCAGTCGAAACCTGTGACTCCTGTCGGAAAGACTTTGTTGCAGGACTTTAAAACTGCATTAGAGACCGATGAGTGGTTTCAAAACCACAATAACCTGTGTGTGTTAAAAGATGGATTAGCGTGGGTTGGAGAAAAACTTTATGTCCCAGCAGCTTTAAGGCTTAAAGTAATGCAAGCAGGGCATGACTCGAAAACTGCTGGACATTTTGTTTTTTTAAAGACTTTACATCTCATTAAAAGGCAATTTTGGTGGCCTGCATTGAAAAAGGACATAGAAAGCTACATAGCCAGCTGCCCCACATGCACAGTGGCTAAACAGTGGCAAGGGAAATCCCCAGGACTGCTACAACTGGTAGCCAGTCCATCAGCACCCTGGAGAGAGATCTCTATGGATTTTATTGTGTAGTTACCTGAAAGCACTGGAAACACTGTAGTTTGGGTTGTAACAGATTTGTTCTCTAGACAAGTTCATTTCATTCCATGCCCCAAGATCCCAACTGCAAAAACTTTAGCTAAACTCTTTGTGCAAAACGTATATCGCTTTCATGGGGCCCCACAACGTATAATTTCAGACAGAGGGGTTCAATTCACCTCTAAGTTCTGGAAAGCTTTTCTGGACTTGATGGGTTCTAGTCAAGGGTTATTATCTTCACATCATCATCAAATGAATGGGGGGACAGAGAGACTGAACTCAGTTCTAGAACAATACCTGAAATGTTTCACTAATTATCGGCAGGACAATTGGTCTGACCTACTATTTGCTGAGGTGGCTTATAATAATGCTGTGCACTCCAGTACAGGTTTCACTACATTTCAAGTAGTTAATGGTCAAACATTTGTGGCCATGCCTGAACTCCCTACCAAGGAGCCTGAAATCCCCTCCTTGCAAGAATGGATTAAACAGTTACAAAATACCTGGCCAGTAGTCCGGAAAGCTCTGGATGAAGCCAGAGAACCTTATAAGACTCAGGCCAATAAACAGAGGGTGGAGCAAAAACCATATAAAGTTGGAGACTGAGTATACCTCTCCATGAAGTATTTGCAGTCTTTGCAACCTTCTAAGAAATTAGGTCCTAAAGTTGTAGGGCCCTTCCCTATCAAACGCATCATCAATCCTGTGATGGTTGAATTGGACTTGCCAAAGAACTTACGGAGTTTGCTCAAGCCAGAAGTCACTTCTAACCTTAGGCCTCCTGCGCCTCAGGCACCCACAACTATCATGGTTAAGGGTGAACAACACTTTGAGATTAAGGACATTTTG
>NW_015414732.1:0-1715 GCF_001527695.2 Protobothrops mucrosquamatus | reverse complement strand
CCGAATCCACGCGGACCACCAAAGATCGTCAAGGAGGCCCCCGAGGTTGCCAGAGGAGTCTCCAAGTCCGGAAGGGGCTGAGAGAGGCCGCCGAAGATGTCTCCACGGCCGAAACGGCCTCCCAGAAGAGGCCATCCGGGCTGCCCAGGCCGTCTCCAGTCCGGAAGGGGCTGAGAGAGGCCGCCGAAGATGTCTCCACAGCCGAAACTGCCTCCCAGAAGAGGCCATACGGGCCGCCCAGGCCGCCGCATCCACCACAAATGTCTCTGCGGCCGAGTGGTCTGGGTCTGGGCCGAGCGATCTGCCCTGGGCCGAGCGGTCTGTCCTGGGGGGTCGCTGGAAAAGCCGTCCGCGAATCTCCAGCAGGGCTGCCAAGGACGGAAGGCCGGGAAAGCCGAAAAGGCCGGAAAAGCGGCTACCAAGTCAGCACCACGTCCCCCGCGTCCCCGCGTCCCCACGCGTCCCATATCCAGTCCAGGGGACTTACCGGGGGAGGAATCCACATGGGGAACGGGTCTCCGGACCTCCGGGGGGCTTTCCGAGCCCACCCTCTAGCCATTTTCGGGCTCCGCGTTTTCGGAGCTATTCACCAACGTGCGCCATCTTCAGGCATGCGGAGGGAATTGTGCTTTGATACTATGTGCTCAGAGGAGGGGGATTCAGTGTTTGGCTTCGATTATGCCAGTTCCAATGCTATGCTACTCAAAATAAAGATTCTTTAAGGTAAACAATGCCTCGAAGTTCTTTGAAGAGTTTCATCTGTCGGAACCATGACAGCGCTCAGATCTCAAACCTGGGCTGCCACTGGGCCATCGCACCCCGTACATTTCATTGTACTTTTTATTTTTTATTGTAAATCACTCAGAGTCAGTAAGGTGAGATGGTGGTGGTGGTGGTATAGAAATGTGATGAATGAATGAATGAATGAAGTAATGAATGAATGAATGGATGGATGGATGGATGGATGGATGGATGGATAAGATAAAACAAGGTACTGACTTATTGAAAATACACTGTTTATTGCTTCCATCGTCTGCATTTGAGGTTCTGGAGGGCTGCAATAGTGGGGGGGCATCAGCACTTCAGGGGGGAAGCAATTTCAGATGGGTCTTCTAGCGTCTAACACAGGTTTCCTCAACCTTGGCCACTTTAAGACTTGTGGACTTCAACTCCCAGAATTCCTCAGCCAGCAAAGCTGGCTGAGGAATTCTGAGAGTTGAAGTCCACAAGTCTTAAAGTGGCCAAGGTTGGACACCCCTGCTCTAACGCACCTAGTCCGATGCCCTATCCTGTGTCCTACCCTTGCAAGGAAAGGCCCCTGGGGAGGGCAAAGGGGGCCAATGAGTCTCTGGGCAGAGGCTGAAGAGAAGAAGTAGTGATGAAGGAGCAGAATCCGATGGGTGGGGAGACACGGGTGAAGGATTTCCCCCACAGTGGTTGTAATACTGTATCTCCAAGTGCAGAAACAGCACCATCCTTGACTCTTGAATTCAGAAATGACATAAGGAGATGCAATGGAAGGCACGGCTCACCTTGAGGAAATGGGAGAGGAGATGCTGAATAGGAAACCATCAGAGAAGAGGGGGACAAGCCCCAGTCACCTAATGGTTAGAGGAAGACACTTAGAAGGGACTCGCCCTAATGGATCAAGCAGTTACAAATGGAGGCCAGGAAGTTTTGGTCACCATGCTACAAAAAAGATGTTGAGACCTTGG
>NW_015414731.1:0-1715 GCF_001527695.2 Protobothrops mucrosquamatus | reverse complement strand
TTTTAGAAGCAATTTTAATTGGAAACACAGCCGTCAATATTTGGTTTTTAATTCGGTTTTTATTGGGGTTTATATTGTTGTATTTTTGTATTTTTTGTATATTGTGTATAGTATCTGTTTTTTAAATATGCTGTGAACCGCCCTGAGTCCTATGGGAGAAGGGCGGTATATAAATTAAATTTGATGATGATGATGATGAAGAGACTGTGGTTCAGATTTCTCATCTTAACATATAACTGATACTATGACTGTCTCATTTTATTTCACAAGACTATTATTTTGGAATTTAAAGAGGAGAGACTTTGTATGAAGCTTAGAAAAGAAAGATAAGATATAAATATAATGTGATATCAGATAAATAACAGTATTTACTTGGATTGGCACTAATTCTCCTGTTTTCTGGCTTAGTTCAATTTAATAAGAAAATGGCTCTTTTTAACACTATGATTTTTTGCTGTTTTCTTTTTCTTTTTTAAAAAAGGATAGAAATGAATACATTAAACTTTTAAAAGAATAAGTACATCTGCTTCCATTTAACTTCCCCACTCCATCAAGCTGAAAATTTTGACCATACCCAGCAATGACATCATTGTATCGCCCCTATTCTCCCAGAGGTGAATTGTGGTCTCCAGATATATATCACACTTATGCAGAACAATCCACATAAATCTTTTGAATAAATAAATATTACTTTCCATCCTTGCATATAACAAGTATTCAAATTTCCATACAACCAGTGTTGTTTCTTGATCATATGAATGTATCCTTATTTCCGAGTTACTGTTTTAGCCTGTGTACTATTTTGTTCTTTTTTTATCAGTTGCCTAGAGTTTACTTTTTAAAGTAAAGTTTATTTTATTTTTTTATTTGAAACATTTATATATGTTTTATATGTAACCAACCAACCAACCATCTTATAACCAACTCTGGGTGGCTTTCAGTCAAAAGTAAAAGCAACATTGCAGTGCTTCCAAAGTATGCCTGATCATATTACTCCTAGTTATAAGTGTGCGTAGAAATGCAGCATTAATCACATCGGCATTCTTGTTTACTTTCTGATCTTGCTTTTTACTACTTAGCTATTGAGAATGTTTAGTCCCATAGAAATATTTATTATAAGTACAACTGGTATTAGGATTTTCAGGAATAGTGCTGTGCTTGAACAGATATATAAGTCACAAAACAGGAAAGGGAAAAAAATGTATGGGTGATGTTTCATGAAATTAATACCATATATTGACATGCGATATAAATAGAGGCTGGAGATGAATAGCAAGTATTTTAATAAAATAAAACATCTATTCTTTAATGGGTATCTTTTGCATATTAATGTATTGACTTGTTTATCTAAATTACATCTAACTATCTCATGATGGCATACATAGAATTATCACATGGATTCTTTTCTCACATAGCCACACTAGTATTTTTTATTTTTATCCTTAGTGTTCAAGTTTTGCTATAACATCAAAAATAAGTAGCTAAAAATAGATTATACTCTTAGCGGTCTACAAGCAAAAAAATCTGTCTGAGATTTTGGGGAGAAGGAAGAGATTGGATAAAAAGACAGCTTTGTTTTTTTAAAAGAAAAAGAAAAAGAGCTTTGAAGAACAGTGAAGAAGAAAATGTGATTTATAAATGTGGAATAATCTTCTCAACTGTAACTTATATTACAGTTTATAAGTTCACTAGTACTATTTTATTAAAAAGGTGGC
>NW_015414730.1:0-1715 GCF_001527695.2 Protobothrops mucrosquamatus | reverse complement strand
CCAGCCCAGCCAATCCAGCTCCTTGCAACTCCCTAGCCAGCCACCGGGAGCACTAGATAATTTATTCATTTATTCACCTCACTAGACACAGCATGAGGTGAATAAATGAATAAATTATCTAGTGCTCCGCGGGCCGGCTTGAAACGGCCGCCGGGCCGTATACGGCCCGCGGGCCGTAGTTTGCCCATTGCTGGGCTAGCCCATTTGTGTTCATTAGATCGTCTCCCTATTATTCCAATTCCCCATGATTGTCCTGATATGTTTATCTTCCATTCAATCTGTTCTTTTTCTTTCTCCTCACATTTCTTCTGATTTATATAGAAAGTTTTTTCCATTTTCAGTGTTGTCACTCCCTTTTCTGGATTTCCCATTAAATGTATTTGTTGGTCAATTGAGTCCTCTGTCTTAGTATTTGATTGTTCCACTTCTTCTGTTATCTTCTGCATTGTTAGTTCTTTGGTTGTAGTCAACATTTGAGTTTGTATATCTAAGCTGGCATCTTGTTCTTTTATGCTGCATCTTATTTTGTCACAAGCTGAAAGAATGGTTTCATGTATTGCTTTCAACATGGAAAGAATCTTTTCCTGGTCTTCATCCATATTCTCTTAATAGTGTGTTAAGTTGAGGACTTTAAAATCAGACTAATGTGATACAAATGAGCATGAATTTTCCCAACAATACTTCATTTAGTAATTGACAAGTTCCATGACCAATTTTATTTTATGATAAACAAATGGAAAAACTAAATTTCATAAAGCAATGAAATCATCTTTTCCCCAACAATTCCTGGGGGTCCCACAGAATTGCTGAAGGCATTTGTAGAAAAAATGGATGGCTGTAGGCCAGTGTTTGGCTAGAAGCAGTTTATATTCTTAGAAGTAGGCTAATATGATTCAGAAGCTAAAAGGTTAGAAGGATACCATCTTCATCTGTTTCCTTTATGAAAACTGATGGTGAATATAATAATACATTCTCAAAATTCCAGAAGTATCCTGGCACAAAAGTTTAAATATCCTAGAATATAAGGTTTTGTATGTATTGTTATCAATTACAATTGAAATAATAACATTTCAAATAGAAATAGTTCCTACTAAGCTATGAGGTCCTTCTAAAAAATTCCTTTCTGATTAGGGAAGAAATGGTGAACTGATGATGGCTCCGAAAAGCAGAACCAACCATCATGGCAGAATGAAAAGCTGGCAAGTAGACCAGCTCTTTGATAATTCTTCTCTGGACAAGAAAGGATTTGATATCACCCACAAGTGTTCCAGATGGCTGCTCCTCATGAAGAGACTGCAAGATAGCGGATTTAGTGCTCTGAGAGATGGCAGAATAACCATCCTGCTCAAACAACAATAAGCACCTTTGAAAGGACACTTTCTTTTTTAATCACTTTCAGAAATTGCTTGTTAAATGCTGTTCAGCTATTAGGAACATTTAGATCAAAACATTTTACTATACCACGTGAGTTTCCCTCAACCTTTAGTGAAAAAATAAGATTTCAAAATTGGACACTGGGAAAATAGGAGGAACTAAAATTACAATTAAAGAAGAAGAAACTTAAATTCAACTTACAATTACAGAATGAAGCAAAATAATTCAGCAGTGAAAATAATGGACATTTTTCAATCAATTCACACAGAAGTTAATTTTTAAAAGTGTCTGCATCTATAGATAGATTGTGTCTAAAAGAGGAACAAGTTCTACCTGACAAG
>NW_015414729.1:10013-11728 GCF_001527695.2 Protobothrops mucrosquamatus | reverse complement strand
CCACTTGAGGGGCTGTCTACTCGGAAGTAAATTCCACCAGCACCTGCCTTAACAGAACTTGGGCTTGTTACCCAGTCTCTTTTTTCTGCCCCTCCAGGTCTCTTCCATCAACCGCATCCTGAGACGCCTGGAAGCCCCAGATGGGCCCCCCTTCCTGAAGAAGCCCCCACAGCCAGGTAAGGGGGGAGAGTCTTTGGGGAGGAGTCTTTTTATCCTCCCTATGCAAAGGAGACTGTGACTTCTCCCCCTCCCCCTCCCCCTCCATCACCACCCCCAAAGGGAGACCCTCAGGAGCACCAAAGAATCCAGTGAGGGTCTGAGGAGGGGGAGGGATCTCCGTGAGGAAATTTGGTTTGCTCTGGATCTCCACCATGGGGCCCTTTCTGCACAGGTGTGTGTGTGTGTGTGTGTGTGTGTGTGTGTTTGTGTGTGTGTCCTGGCTAATGTTGGTCAGTGGGGTGGCCCTGCCTCCCTGTGGGATCTGCAAGCCCCGCCCATCCTGCTCCAGAGCCCAACCAGGAGTAGCTGCTGCTGGCTAGCTGGTTTGGGGGGGCAACTTGGAACCCCAGCCCCCCACCCCAGTAGCCTCTACCACTAAGCTGGGATTTGACCTGGGGGGGACAGTGTGGAGGGGAGTGTGGTTGTGGTTAGGAGCCACACCATTTGAGGAAGGGTGAGGTATGTGTGTAGCGCATGTTCCTGTCTTCCCCCTCCCCACGAAGGTTCTTGCTTGAGGAGTTGTGAGGATTGATCTTTCAGTTCTGCACACAATTCAGGCAGGATTCTGTCGAGAGAGCCGGCTCGTTCTTCCTGTACGGTTATGATTCATTCACTCTCTGTTCTGTTGGTATCTGATTCCCATCTCATAAATCACTGCGGGGGGGGGGGGGGCACAAATGCAATGAATACCTACATGGAGGTCCTGGGGGGCTGAATCCTGAAGGTGCCCATCTGGAGGGCTCAAATCTCCCTTCCAGGAGTCCCCAGTCTGGACAACCCCTCCCTCCCTCCCTCCCTCCCTCCCGCTTGGGGCGAGCAGCTTGGAGGTCCTGCTGCCACCGGCTGCAGGGCTTGGTCTGTGGCAGAGAGGGGGAGTTGGGGAGGGGAAGGCAGATTTACATTGCAAATTCCCTGAGTTGTGGTGCTCCTCCTACTCTTTCTTCCCTTCCTGGACTAATCTCACCAGAGATGAGTAAATGCAAACTGTGTTAAAGAAAAACTATTTTTTTTATCTTGCACATTCAGATGCAAATTTTCCATGTTACATTAGACACTAAAATGCAAACCTTCTGAGAATCAGCAATGAAACAACAATCACCACTAAAAAAAAAAATCAGAACAAAAATTGCCCCAGACCAGCCACAAAGAGACCTAATATTTCTAGCAAGCGTTTCAGGAAACAGTTGTCATGTCTCCGGGACTCTGGGTTTCGCCCCATTTGGTACCCCCTTCTCCCCCCAACCTTCCTCCCCTTGTGCCTCCAGAGCTCTTCTTTGGCCTTAAAAAGCTCCAAACGTTTGATTTTGATTTTGATTTTGATTTTATTAAATTTATACCCCGCCCTTCTCCCGGAGGACTCAGGGCGGCTTACAGCCAGTTTAAAACAATGATATAATACAATACAAAATTTAAAAAGATTAAAAATAACTATTTAAATTTGGCCGCTTCTACTAAAAATTTAATTTAAAACCCCTTTAAAATACCCCTAGGCCAGT
>NW_015414729.1:0-1015 GCF_001527695.2 Protobothrops mucrosquamatus | reverse complement strand
AATTTTGGTCACCATATCACAAAAAAGAAGTTGAGAGTTTGGAAAAAATTCAGAGAAGAGCAACTAAGAGGATCAAAGGCCTGGAGACTAAAACATACGAAGAACGGCTGCGGGACTTGGGTCTGGCCAGTCTAAAGAACATGATAGCAGTATTCCAGTATCTCAGGGGCTGCCACAAAGAAGAGGGGGTCAAAATATTTTCCAAAGCACCTGAAGGCAGGACAAGAAGCAACGGTTGGAAACTGACCAAAGAGAGAAGCAACCTGGAATTAAGGAGAAACTTCCTAACAGTGAGGACGATTAACCAGGGGAACAGGTTTTGCCTCCAGAAATCACGGGCGCTGCATCACTGGAGATTTTCAAGAAGAGGCCAGACAGTCCCTTGTCTGAGATGGTGTAGGTTCTCCTGCTTGAGCAGGGGGCTGGACTAGAAGACCTTCGAGGTCCCTTCCAGCTCAATTCCATTCTTGTGGTCTCTTATCATCGGGGTTGGCTGACCCCTGGGTGCCTCCAGCGTGCCACGGTCCTTCCCGGCCTCCGTCCAACACAGGCGATGCCTCTTTGTCTGGACGCTCCGCGAGGCGCCCCGTTTCCCCTTTGGGGTCCCCCGAGAACCCCCCGTCTTCTTCCCAAGCTCTGCCGCCCCCGCACGGGCCCAGCCTGCCCGAGACGCGGCCCCGGGCTCCTCCTGCACCCGAAGGCGGCGGGGATCTCCTCCCTCCCGGCCCTTCAGCCGCCTGGCTGCTCCCTGCGGAGCCCGTTCCAGCTTGCCGGGCTCCTTCCTCAAAGGCGGGACGCGGCACTGGAGGGAGATGCGCTGGGCGGCGGCCCGGCCAGGACTGCGCTACGGCTCCCCTCCTGCAGCTGCCTCCCCTGCTGCCTCCCGGGACCGCCCTGCCCGCTTCGCCCGCTCGCCTCGCGCCTCCCTCGCCGGGTCTTCCTTCCTGCCGCCAGAACGCGCCCCGCCCCTCGCCCCGCCCCTCTCGCTCCCGGCGCCCCGCGCGCGCAAGGGGGC
>NW_015414728.1:0-1715 GCF_001527695.2 Protobothrops mucrosquamatus | reverse complement strand
ACCCAAATGTATAAACGGTTGTCAGAATGGTATTCGGGGTTAAATTTCATGCTTAAAAATGGTGTTTTTTGTAGTTTTTAAAAATTGAGCCATTTTGGTGTCTTGGGAAGAAAATTCCTTATTCCAAGGTCAGGGATTTTTGTGCTCCGGAGGAGAAATTTTTTTTTTGACCCAAATGTAAAAACGGACGTCAGAATGGGATTCATGGTTAAATTTCATGCTTAAAAATGGTGCTTTTCGTAGTTTTTAAAAATTGAGCCGTTTTGGTGTCCGGGGAAGGAAATTCCAGATACCGGGGTCAGGGATTTTTGAGCTCCAGAGGTGAAAAAATTTTTTTCACCCAAATGTAAAAACGAACGTCAGAATGGAATTCGGGGTTAAATTTCATGCTTAAAAATGGTGCTTTTTGTAGTTTTTAAAAATTGAGTCGTTTTGGTGTCCGGGGAAGGAAATTTCTGATGCCGGGGTCAGGGATTTTTGTGTTCCAGAGGTGAAATTTTTTTTTTTACCCAAATGTAAAAACAGACGTCACAATGGGATTCAGGGTTAAATTTCATGCTTAAAAATGGTGCTTTTTGTAGTTTTTAAAAATTGAGCCATATTGGTGTCCGGGGAAGGAAATTTCTGATGCCGGGGTCAGGGATTTTTGTGCTCCAGAGGTGAAATTTTTTTTTTTACCCAAATGTAAAAACAGACGTCACAATGGGATTCGGGGTTAAATTTCATGCTTAAAAATGGTGCTTTTTGTACTTTTTAAAAATTCAGCTATTTTGGTGTCCGGGGAAGGAAATACCTGATCAGGTATTTTTGTGCTCCGAAAGTGAATTTTTTTTTGGGACCGAGGTGAAATTTTTTTTTGACCCAAATGTAAAAACGGACGTCAGATTGGGATTCTGGGTTAAATTTCATGCTTAAAAATGGTGCTTTTAGTAGTTTTTAAAAATTCAGCTATTTTGGTGTCGGGGGAAGGAAATACCTGATCAGGTATTTTTGTGCTCCGAAAGTGAAATTTTTTTTGGGACCAAGGTGAAATTTTTTTTTTGACCCAAATGTAAAAACGGTTGTCAGAATGGTATTCGGGGTTAAATTTCATGCTTAAAAATGGTGTTTTTTGTAGTTTTTAAAAATTGAGCCATTTTGGTGTCTTGGGAAGAAAATTCCTTATTCCAAGGTCAGGGATTTTTGTGCTCCGGAGGAGAAATTTTTTTTTTGACCCAAATGTAAAAACGGACGTCAGAATGGGATTCATGGTTAAATTTCATGCTTAAAAATGGTGCTTTTCGTAGTTTTTAAAAATTGAGCCGTTTTGGTGTCCGGGGAAGGAAATTCCTGATAGGGGGTCAGGGATTTTTGTGCTCCAGAGGTGAAAAATTTTTTTTCACCCAAATGTAAAAACGAACGTCAGAATGGGATTCGGGGTTAAATTTCATGCTTAAAAATGGGGTTTTTTGTAGTTTTTAAAAATTGAGCCATTTTGGTGTCTTGGAAAGAAAATTCCTTATTCCAAGGTCAAGGATTTTTGTGCTCCGGAGGAGAAAATTTTTTTTTGACCCAAATGTAAAAACGGACGTCAGAATGGGATTCAGGGTTAAATTTCATGCTTAAAAATGGTGCTTTTCGTAGTTTTTAAAAATTGAGCCGTTTTGGTGTCCGGGGAAAGAAATACCTGATCAGGTATTTTTGTGCTCCGAAAGTGAAATTTTTTTTGGGACCGA
>NW_015414727.1:0-1715 GCF_001527695.2 Protobothrops mucrosquamatus | reverse complement strand
ATGTGGACACAGGGCACTGCAAATGACCGTAAATGTGGGTCAATTTTTGAGTGCCCTAAATGTGGTCATGTGACAATGGGGGGGGATTTGGGGCAGCTGTAGGAACTGGATGATAAGCATCTTTCGGGGTGTCCATTGTAACATCAAACAGTTGTAAGTCGAGGTCTAGCTGACCTTGGAAGAGAGGAGGAAGAGGCACAGCCCAGACAATTGTCTGATAAATGAAATTTGAGTCTGAAAGAAAAAGGATGGAGAAAGATGTCTCAGAAGAGACTCTCCCCAGTTTTCAGGAGAGTAAAGGTGAGGGCCTGGAGGAGCACTTTCAGACTTGCAACACTCTTTTAATGGAGTCTTACAATAAGAGCTAGCCCTTCTGGTTTGTGCTGCTTGTATGGACTCCCTTGAAAGGCTAATATTTGGGTGAGCAACTGCTGCTTTGGCACATACAAAAAGAGGAGAAGGTCAACGAACATGAGGCAAACCCAGAAAGAGGTGGAAAGGTCACATTGAAACAACAACTAACAATGGTTGAAGCCTCCAGAAGAGCAAGAGGCAGAACTTTGTATCTCCTTTGACAAGAAGAAGAAGGAGGAGGAGGAGGAGGAGGAGGAGGAGGAGGAGGAGAAGAAGAAGAAGAAGAAGAAGAAGAAGAAGAAGAAGAAGAAGAAGAAGAAGAAGAAGAAGAAGAAGAAGAAGAAGAAGAGCTGCTTTTATTACTCAAAGGGGACCCTGATCATCTTACCCTAAGGTTCTGCGAACAAATGCAACAATATCTTGCACAGTCAATTGCTTTTGTTTAACATGTCTCTCAGCTAGCCTTGGCCTCCCCAGTGCACACCATGCTCTTCCCTCTCTAATTTCCTATTTTATTTCCATAAGAGATTCAAAGAATCCTGGAACATTTCCGGTTCTCAAATGGTTTTCTCTTTTTCAGGGGCATCCATGGGGTGGGATGTGTGTCAAAAAAACCAAAAGGGTCACATATTCAAAGCCCTGCCACTTTTGATGTGTGATATATATATATTGGACTCTTTTGACCCTTCCCCACAGGTGTCCTTACTCTTTGGCCTTTTAAGAGTTTCCTTCCTTCCTTCCTTCCTTCCTTCCTTCCTTCCTTCCTTCCTTCCTTCCTTCCTTCCTTCCTTCCTTCCTTCCTCCCTCCCTCCCTCCCTCCCTCCCTTTTCTCTGTTGTCTATTTATTTCTCATTTTTTAGTTTTGATTTTTGGCCTGCGGGATATTTAGGTTAGTGAATGAAATAAAATAATGGATTTTTGAAAACCAAATAAAAGCAGTCAAAAGGTCTGGTCTTAACTCCTTTCCTGAAAATATAAAAAGTGCAGATTAACTCTAATTCTCCAGAATATGAGATCCTTCTTAAAAATGCTTGCAGACTGTTTTCATGAACAATTCATAATCTTCCAAACTGGGGAAATGGTTCAGTCAGATCAAAATGCTCAGAACATGACTTGAACAGATGAGAAACATCTTCTGACAGACGGATTCATTTTTCCTGGTGATAGAACTTCAAAGACATGTTCTTTGGCCTTTATCTTTCATTCATTCCCAAATGCCCCAATAATTCAGAGACTTGGATAATTGTCCTGCCAAACAGAGAGGCTATTTTAAAGCAGCTAGAGAGCAACCTGACCAGGGATTTTATTTTAATCATGCCTTTTGATCTGTGAATCCATTTTGCCCTGATGATAGTTTAAGA
>NW_015414726.1:0-1715 GCF_001527695.2 Protobothrops mucrosquamatus | reverse complement strand
TCCAAGTCATGTGACGGATTCGGGCTAAAATTTGGCAGAATCACCTCCTGCGACCTGTGAAAGAGAGTATTAACTTTCGGGATGAAAGATGGATCGAGTCGTAAAACAACCCTGTCCTTATGAAAGATACATAAGTCCGGCCTGACCGACAGTGCGGCCAGCTCCGATATACGCCTGGCCGAAGTGATGGCCACCAAAACTGCCACCTTTAGTGACAAGTGTTCTAAGGAAATGGTCGCCAGTGGTTCAAAGGGACACTGCATGAGAGCGCGAAGGACTCGCGGTAACTCCCAGGATGGATACCTGTGAACCACAGGAGGACTGGTGTTACAAGCCCCCTTGATAAAGGCTCGGATTCTTGGATGGTGAGCTAAGGGAATAGAATCTGCGCAAGAGATAAGAGTGGATAAGGCCGCCACCTGCCTTCGGATCGTTGCCGGTGCAAGGCCTTTATCCAGTCCATCCAGGAGATAATCCACTATTTGGGGAATTGTCAGTGAGTTAACGTCAAATTTTTTCTGACGACACCAAAGGCAAAAATTCTTCCAAGTGGCGTCGTAGATACGGTTGGTTGACGGGCGGCGAGCCGCCTGGATAATGGTAATCGCTCGTGAAGAAAATGATTCACATGCCATTATTTGGAGCTCAAGCGCCAGACGGCTAGTTGCAGCCATTGCGGGTCTGGATGGCTGATGCTTCCCTGATGTAGTGACACTATGTGATGAGGAATCTTCCACGGGGGCGATTGAGCCAGATTCACCAAATCGGCAAACCACGGCCTCTGTGGCCAATACGGAGCCACAAAGAGCACCTCCGCCTGTTCGTGTATGAGTTTGTGGATTGCTGCCGGAATAAGAGACAGTGGGGGAAATGCGTAAAGAAGGCCCTGTGGCCATGGTACTCGTAGAGCATCCGTCCCTTCTGCCCTGGGGTGGAAGTAGCGGGAGTAAAATCTGGGAAGCTGGGCATTGTCCTGTGAGGCGAAGAGATCGAGGACTGGTTGACCGAACCTGTGGATGATGGATGAGAACAGGTTCGGGTGAAGCCCCCACTCTGAAGGGTCCACCGTGGCACGACTCAAAAAGTCTGCTTGTTGGTTGTCGACCCCCGAGATGTGTTCCGCCCTGAGTGATTCCAGGTTGGGTTCCACCCAGGTGAACATTCGTCTTGCCTCCGTCATTAGGGATCTGGACCGTGTGCCCCCCTGACGGTTGACGTGCGCCTTGGCCGCCACGTTGTCCGTGCGGACTAGAACGTGACGGTCCTTGATCGAGTGTCTGAAGTGAAGCAGGGCTAGATGTATGGCCCTGAGTTCCAACCAGTTGATGCTTTTCTGCAGGTCCCTGGCGGACCACCGCCCCTGAGCTAACTGGGAATTCAGATGGGCGCCCCAGCCATATCGGCTGGCATCCGTCGTGATGGTGACACGGTCCGGTTCTTTGAACAGCGACCCCTGGGTCACTGCTCGAGACCACCACCAGCGGAGCGCCCTGCGAACAGGTAACGGAACCCTGACCGGGCGACTGGAGGCGCTGGCATTCTGACGTTGGAAGGGGAGAAGGAACCACTGCAGGTCCCGCAAGTGCAGTCTGGCCCAGGGAACGATGGCTATGCAGGAGACCATCTTGCCTAACAATTGTGAAAGTGTCACCAGGGGAACTGTGCGCTGTCGGAATACCTGTCGAGCCAGTTCCATCACGCTGACCGCACGCTCC
>NW_015414725.1:0-1715 GCF_001527695.2 Protobothrops mucrosquamatus | reverse complement strand
GGGAAATTCTAGGAATTGAAGTCCACACATATTAAACTTGCCAAGGTTGAGAAATACAGTGCTGTACCAGTAAACTGCAAGTCATAGTTTACAAACCACAATGACTAGCTTCCCAGAATATTCTTAGTTTTAAAAAAAGCTAATATGGTATTATGATTTAACACACAATCTATGAACCCAATGGTGATTATTTTGGGTACAGAATAATTAAAGGACTGTACTTGCATTATGTACTTCTGTACAGGTAGTCCTTGACTTAACAACATTTTGTTTAGTAACCATTCAAAGTTACAATGGTGCTGAAAAAAATGACTTATGACCATTTTTCACAGTTACGACCTTTGCAGCATCACCATAATTATGTGATCAAAATTCAGACGCTTGGCAACTGGCTCATATTTATGATGGATGTAGTGTCCCATCATAAATGGGTGACATGATCACCTTTTGTGACCTTCTGACAAGCAAAGTCAATGGGAAAGCCAGATTCACTTAACAACTTATCAACTCCATTGATTCACTTAACACCTCAGGCAAGAAAGCTCATAAAATGGGACAAAACAAATTTCTCACTTAACAACAGAAATTTTGGGCTCAATTGTGGTCGACTACTTGTACTTAGCATACTAAAAGATTGTGTGGCTGCTTGTAAATTATGGTTTGTGGTTTAGTTTGTAATATGAAGAATTGTTGCAAAGTATTTTTTGTCAGAAGGTAACATGTGGGGAAATCTAAACTAAATCTAGAATAGTGAGAGGTAATTGACTTTGCAAATGACCACCTCTCCTTTCACCAGAAATAGCTTTGGTTGGAATTATTTTTGGCAATTCTGCAAGTTTTGGAAGAATTTGAAGTGCCACAATTTTAGTTCTACCCAAAAAGGGGAATTATATTGCCTATGAATTGAACCCATACATCAGGCTAAGCACATCTTCATGCAGAGCACTCAACCATTAACCATGTTTTAAATTTCTGCCTTCTACAGAATTTTGTTTAGAAGACTAAGAGCAACTTAATCATTCCCTAGCCATTAACTTGGGTTCCGATGATATACTTGACTATGGCCAAGGTAGGATAAACCCTAACAAACCACAATTAAAGATTGTGATTAAGGCCACTTCATTACAATCTAATGTAAGTTGAAGCCATTTGATAAACTGATCCACAGCCCTATCATGAAAATCCAGTCACCAATCTGGAGTTTACACACATTGCCTGTGTAATTTATGCTGTTTGCATAATTAGCATAAGCTGAGCTTCATGGGCAAGAGATTTGTGAATTTGCATCTTCGTAATTTTGTTCAAACTTTACCCTGCCCACATTCCAGAGTTGTACTGTAATCACAACATATCCAGAAGGATACTAAATAAATTGAAAGGGCTACTGTAATTCTTCATCCCAAGTGGTCTATCTTTATTAAGATCAATATAACCAACATTATTATTAAATAGCCAGCTAAAACCAACAGAAAATTCAGTCATTACCTTGTGTCTTGGGACTAGCGTCCATGTAGATATTTCTTGTAGGTTGTACTACCATGTAACCATCTGCATCTTCCATATTCTAATCTAAGCAATCCACAGGGAGCAAGTCATACAAAAGAGATCATTCCTCGACATTAAACTAAAATACTAGTTTTCAGTTCCTCTTCAGTGGAACTGCCCCCAAGTGAGTGGGTGCTTTTCCTTCCCTCCTGAATCTAAAGTTTCAGTGA
>NW_015414724.1:0-1715 GCF_001527695.2 Protobothrops mucrosquamatus | reverse complement strand
GGTGAGTTGGCCATGTTGAGTTTTCCCGTGGTGAATTGGCCATGTTGAGTTGTCCTGTGGTGAGTTGGCCATGTTGAGTTGTCCCTTGGTGAGTTGGCTATGTTGAGTTGTCCCATGGTGAGTTGGCCATGTTGAGTTGTCCCGTGGTGAGTTGGCCATGCTGAGTTGTCCCAGAGCAAGTTGGCCACAGCAAATTGGCCGTAGTGAGTTGGCTGTAGCCAGTTGTCCCATTCCGCCTCAGACCTGCAATGAAGATCAAGGCTTGGTTTAGAATAACAGAGTTGGAAGAGACCTTGGAGGTCTTCTAGTCCAACCCCTTGCTCAAGCAGGAGAACTTATATCATTTGAGACAAATGGCTGTCCAGTCTCTTCTTAAAAGTCACCAGTAATGGAGTACCCACAACTTCTGAAGGCAACCTTTTCCACTGGTTGATTGTTCTAACTGTCAGGAATTAGTTCTGGGTTGGAGAAACTGGGTATGCTTAATCTGGAGAAAATGCTGGGGTGATATGTTGACTGTCTTCAAAAGTGACTGCTGTTGCAGAGGCTTTGGTGGGCAATTTAAATTGCTTGGCTTACACAAAGAGGTGGGGAAGAGGGAGGAAGTGAATCAAAGAGCATGTGAAGCCGCCAACATACAGAAACATTGCCCTGGTTTTGTAAGGAAGTCCTAACGGTTTTGTAAGGAAGCCTCAACGGTTTTGTAAGGAAGCCTCAACGGTTTTGTAAGGAAGCCTCAACGGTTTTGTAAGGAAGCCTCAACGGTTTTGTAAGGAAGCCTCAACAGTTTTGTAAGGAAGCCTTAACGGTTTTGTAAGGAAGAGAGGCATTACAGATAGTCCTTGACTTACAACAGTTCATTTAGCAACAGCTTGAAGTTATAACAGCACCAACGTGACTTATGACTGTTTTTCATTCTTACGACCGCTGCAGCATCCCCGTGGTCACCTGATCAAAATTCAAGCGCTTAGAAACTGACTCATATTTATGACGGTTGCAGCAACCCGGGGTCACCTGATCCCCTTTTGTGATCTTCTTATGAGCAATGGGGAAGCCAGAACCGGGTTACTAATTTAGCAGCTGCAGGGATTCACTTGAGAACTGTAGCGAGAAAGTTAGTAAACAGGGCAAAACTCATTTAACAAATGTCACACTTAGCAACAAAAATCTGGGGCTCCGTTGTGGTCGTAAGTCAGGGACTACCTGTAGTTAGATCTTCCTTTTCCACTCGGGCACCTTCAAGGTCCGTTCACTTTTGGTAGCTGAAGGGACCCCCTAACTTTGGCTACTGGTTACTAGCACTTACTTGGTTTATACTGCAGAGTCTGTACTACACGTGCTTTCAAAAATCTAAGTGGCCAAGTTCTAACTAGGCTTTTGCAGAAGTAGCCAAATAAAGAACACAGAAAACGAGTAATTCCAAGGTCAACCTTCCCTAGCAGGATTTAAGCAAGAAGTGAGGCCAACAGTCACAGGCTGGTTTGCCCAAAGTACAAACCACCATCCAGCCAATCATTTGCTGCTGCGGAGAAAAGATTGGCAATCTGAGATGTTATTTAGACCTCAGTGGCTGCCTTCAGACTAAAAAAATCTGGAAAGGAATTAAATGCAGAGAATTTTGGACAAATTCCTCCTCGGGAGATATGTAGCTGGCAGCAAGTAGCCACAGAAAGCAACCCAAAGATTATTTAAAGACAACAGGAATTTCTGCCAAA
>NW_015414723.1:0-1715 GCF_001527695.2 Protobothrops mucrosquamatus | reverse complement strand
TATTAATTTAAGCTTATATAAAAATAATGGCCCAAGATTTGCAGGATTTAATAATGAAACATATTCCTAAAATCCAGGAGTAACAGGAACATCGTATAACCCAGAAAAGTAGAGAGGAAATCCCCTTTTTCATATATTTTCAAGCTGCTAGCCAGCTTGACAGAGGAATGACTAAGAAAAGATTGTACATGTTCCATGCCTGAGCAAGAAATGAATCATCTTTCAGTATTTAAGATAAAAGTAGAACTACAAACCAAGAAACATGAGTCGGCCTCAGTGCTAGAAAATTAATTATAGCTAGTTTCATGTGATTATGCAGTCTTGATTGCTACACTTGGTCCTCCTAATTAAGAAATTACAATATAGATGACGCAGGTAATCATGTATTGGTATGGTGTTAATTGCAACCCGTTTCTTCCCTGGGAATTCTTTCAATGGAGGGGAAGGAAGAAGAGAAATGAAAAAATGGCTTAGATTAGACAGACTTCTGCTGCTCTCTTATCCCCAAATTGAATTTCCACTATTTAACGGAAACAGATCTCTATCTAAAGCAGAGGGTGTCCAATCTTGGTAACTTTTAAGACTTGTGGATTTCAACTCCCAGAATTCCCCAGCCAGCATCCAGAATTCATGACTGGCTGGGGAATTCTGGGAGTTGAAGTCTATAGGTTTTAAAGTTGCTAAAGTTGGACCCCCTGATCTAGCACACTTGAGATTCCTGTAGTTTCGCCCTTTCAATCGAAAATTTACTTCCTCCATGGAACACAGATAATTTTGCAGGATTTCTTTGATCCTAGGGACTTTTGCACGTTTTAATGATCAAGAGGCAAGTAGTGATTAAGATGGATTCAGTCCTTCCTGCCGGGAGCTTCCTAATAGCACATAAAACTGCTCAGTTATTAAGAGATCATTAACACCGTTATCGGAGGCTTGGATTTCTCCAGCTGCAGCCAGATCTGTTGTCAGACATCAGTTGCGTTGAGCAAGAGAGGAAATGTAAATAGCAAGTTAATTTACATGGATAACAATTAGAAGGCAATGTTGTGGTAGGAGAGTTCATGAATCCATCATGTTCACTGCAAAGCAGAGGGCTCAATAAGACCATGGCTATAGGTATCCCTAACAATGGATAACTAGAAAGATATCTCTTATGTGTAGTATATATGTGCGCTGGTGCAACGCTTACATTCTTTTTTTATACATAAATATTTTATTAATTTTCTATTTTTACAATCAAGTGCCTAAACGTGATGACTGAGTCCATTAGTGATTCCGTGATACATGTAGGCGTCTTCAAACTAAATCCAATGTTACACCCTACAATACAACTTCTCTTCTTCTGGAAATAGACATTTTTCCACACTAGGCAAATACCATTCTTATTGTCACAAGTAAATATACAATTGCCTGAAGGAAATAGAAGCTTTGACCTATTAGAGGGGATGTTATATTATCAATTAGATGTTTGAATATGGTTAAGAATAGATTGCTAGAAATAGAAGTATTATTATAACTACTGTAGATAGATAGGATTTGTAATCAAAATATCATATCTTGGTATGAAAAGGGAAATAAGAACACGTTAGGAACTTTGAATAAGGGAAGCTTTTGGTTACCCAAATATAACTTGTTCTGAAATTATAAATGATTGGGATATTTTGAACATGGATGGGGAATTAAAATTGAAAAAAGCAAAAATAGGATATAGACTGAAT
>NW_015414722.1:0-1716 GCF_001527695.2 Protobothrops mucrosquamatus | reverse complement strand
GGAGGAGGAGGGAAGAAAGAATATACAGCTTTAAGATTCATATTTGCTTATGTAAGTGTGTTTGTGTGTACATATAGTGTCTAGTAAGAACCTACTCTGAAGGCTTTTCCATGACTTTTTGTTATATCTGATATAATATTTGAAAAGTCATCAAAACAGCCTTCAAAGAAGTTTGTTACTAGACAGCTGTTTCCATAAAAGTGAGGGTTATGCTGACAACATTGTAACACAAAGTTCAAATGTATACAGTTTTAAAATGTAAGCTTTGAGTCACATCAGTGAGAAGGGGACAGTATAAATCTTTAATGCAGGAACATATATAGGTTGTTAATAGAAAGACCTGTAGGAGGAAACATGGAGAGTTCCTGAATGAAGTAGACATTGGATGTCAACCTTTAGAAAGCATACTTTAAATTATTACAATGTGCTATAGTCACAAATTTGCTGCTGTATTTACTTAGATATTTCCAAAATAAACGCTACATTGAACATAGCCAGCCACAAAATAGCTTTTTACTGAACAGCCAGATGTTAATATTCCAGGCCAGAATTCTAATCCACATTAACTAAAATGTGGTTCAACAAATCTATGTTTGAGAAGGCAGTTTTATACTAATATATATTTCTTTTCTTTTTTTAACTTTAGTTCATTCAACAGTAGCTATGTTTATCAACAAAAAGGACTTGGACCAATTAAAGAAAATACCATTCTTGTAGTAGAAGCTAGTACTTCAACAATTCTTCATTCCACAGGAAGAAATATGTAAGCTCTTTAAAAAAAAACTTTGATGCATTCTTTAATCAGTTTGAACTGATTAATTCTGTTTTATTTTGTGTATAATAATCTATTTTTGTATTGAAATTTCTTCAATTTGGCTAGTGTATTTGGAAATAATTCTTATTTTTGCCTCTACTGTTTACTGATTCATATGAACACAACTGTAGTAAAAAATAAATATGTAGTCTGTCTGTCTGTCTGTCTGTCTGTCTGTCTGTCTGTCTGTCTGTCTGTCTGTCTGTCTGGGAGAAAAAAAGCAAGGACACGAAAGTTTGCCAAATGAATGCTTATACTTGACCTGGCTATAAATATTATGTGAGATGGATGTATTTCTATCACTCAATTATGTACTGTGGGATGGGATTGAAAGTCATCCTGTATTCTATTTTATTGCTTCAGTGTGATGCAAAAATCACTTTTCTCACATATCTCACACGTTCCTTCTAGACATGAAATAGGTGTGATCCTTTATTCTCATCACTCTAGTAAGCAAAGTAGGCAACATTTCTCTTCTGTATTCCCTCTAGATATGTATTTGTTTTCATGTATCCTGTAATCAATTAGCAATTCCAAAACATTCTTATACTTGAGTGACATGATTGGTTGAATAGAATTTTTGAGATGAAGATTGTGATAAAATTGACCTTTCTTTACATGCAACGTACTGTCCTAGCTCTTGGTAGCTTTTCAGTCTGTATGCATGGGGGTTCAAAATCATTCCTGCAAATTACCCTGAATAGTATTGCATGCCCATCATCTTTGCAAAGCTTTATACACTGCCAATTAAGATTCATTAGGGAATTTTAAGCTGAATACATTTACAAGGCTTGCCCGTGATCAAGAATCCTATCTTACCAGGACTTTCAATTGCAATGAAATTTGTAGACATATTTAGCTGAATACGCTTTTACTATCCAGAGAACATTGATTGTCAACAC
>NW_015414721.1:0-1716 GCF_001527695.2 Protobothrops mucrosquamatus | reverse complement strand
GGTTACCATGATGTAAAAAAGATGTTGATACTCTAGAAAGAGTACAGAAAAGAGCAACAAAGATGATCAGAGGACTGGAGGCTAAAACAAATAAAGAACGGTTGCTGGAATTGGGTATATCTAGCTTAACTTTAACTTTTGAGAAAATATTTTTTTCTGATTTTGATTTTTTGGAAACTTTTAATTAAAAACTGATGACAGAAGCTCTGCTTGATTGAGGGAGGGAACTAATGTTATGATTGGAAAACTAATCACTCTTCTCCAATTTGTCCCCATTAGTAAAGTTATATGGAGAAGGAGATGTAGAAATATTTGCCTTTTGTTTTACCTGCCAATATCATCCATATGATCCAACTAATTCTGACTATACAGTATATGGAATCATTCTTCTGTTATCATTTGCTGGATCAGAAACTATAGTATTAACTATAGGTACATGAAAAAAACCATGTCTGCTTTAAAGTGCATTAAATGTTAACTCCAATCTTAGGGAAAAAAGGGGATAGGGGGTAGCTCAGTAGAGATGACCTGCTTAATGGACAGTGTTCCAGGTTGAATCCCTGGGATTTACAGTACAGCTGTGAAAGATCCTTAATCCTGAAGTTTTGTTGATACTTATTTCAACAGTATTGAAATAAAACCTGTTGCATGCCCATCCAATTTACTTTTTAGTATCTTAAAATAAAATGAGATGTTCTGAGGTGCTGATTTTTCTATCTGACTTCTGACTGTCACAAATCCAGTTTAGAGAATCTGGCCTTTATCTGGTATTTGAAGAATCTGAATTACAGGAGACACTAATGCATCCCATCTCAGTGTGGGGCCTATTAAAGCATTTCAGGCACATAATTATCCAGCCTCTGTTTGAAGACTTCTGGTGGAGGGGAACAGACTTTTTTGTGAAGCAAGCTATTTTTCCTCAATGCAATGGCGGATCGGCCGGATGCAGCTCCGTAGGGGAGCGGAGCCGGCGGCAGGAATGGGGAAGCCTCGGAGGGTCGCAGGCTATGCCTGGACCCTGATTTAGGGTGCTGGGTCCTCCGGCGGCAGGGAGGAATTACTTACCGGTCGCCCCCGGTCTTCCTGAGCCCCCGGGGTTCGGCTGAGCTCCCCGGTCTCTCGGGTCTCGGCCTGAGCTGGGGGTGCGGCCTGGCAACCCGGCGGTGGGTGCGGCCTTCGATTTTAGGCCGGGGAAGAGCCGGGGAAGAGCCGGGGAAGAGCTGACGAGGGCGGCGAGAAACGGCGAGAAACGGCGGCGAGGAACGGCCCGGAGGAACGGCCCGGCTGGGCGGCGAGGAACGGCCCGGCTGGGCGGCGAGGAATGGCGGCCTGGACGGCCCGGCCTCGAAGAGGACGGTCCGGCTGGGCGGCGAGGAACGGCGGCTTGGACGGCTCGGCCTAGAGGAGGACGGTGAGAGACAGCCGGTCGGGGCTGGGCGACGAGAGAGGCGGCCCCAACGGCCCGGCTGGGAGGAAGATGGTGAGAGGTGCAGCCCGAGCAGTTCGGCCTGGAGAGATGCGGCCCGGGCGACACGGCCGCGAGAGGCGCGGCCCGGGCGGTTCGGCCTGGAGGAGGACGGCTTGGCCTGGAGAAAGACCTGGCGGCCCGGCCGCAGCCTGGCGGTTGGGGGTGTTGAGGGGCGTGGCCTGGTTGGGGAGGGGTGCGGCCTGACCCCCCGACGCCCCTGCGGCCTGACGCCCCTGCGGCCTGACGCC
>NW_015414720.1:0-1716 GCF_001527695.2 Protobothrops mucrosquamatus | reverse complement strand
CCCCTTGCATTGGGGGGCTCCAGGCCTTGACTTCTTTGGTTGGGGGGCTCTGTGCATTGGACTCCCTTCGTTGAAGGGCCCCTTTCGTTGGGGGGCTCCAAGCCTTAGACTCCTTTGGTTGGGGGCTCTGTGTGTTGGGGGGCTCCAAGCATTGGACTCCCTTCATTGGGGGGCTCCAGGCCTTGTCCTTTTGGTTGGGGGCTCCATGCGTTGGGGGGGGGGCTCTAGGCCTTGGACTCCCTTCATTGGGAGTCTCCAGGCCTTGGACTCCTTTTGTTTGGGGGCTCCGTTCATTGGGGGGCTTCAGGCAATGGACTCCTTTGGTTGGGGGGCTCCGTGCATTGGACTCCCTTCCTTGGGGGCTCCAGGCCTTGGACTTTTTGTTGGGGGGCTCTGTGCATTGGACTCCCTTCATTGGGGGGCTCCAGGCCTTGGACTCCTTTTGTTGGGGGGCTCCAGGCCTTGGACTCCCTTCATTGGGGGGACCCTTGCATTGGGGGGCTCCAGGCCTTGACCCCTTTGGTTGGGGGGCTCCAGGCCTTGGACTCCTTTTATTGGGGGGCTCTGTGTGTTGGGGGGCTCCAGGCCTTGGGGAACCGGCCGTTGGCCTCCTCCCATCCACCCCCAGAAGCTGCAAGGCCGGTCTTTGAGCTTGTGCAATTGGGGGAGCAACAGAACCAGCCCCCCCAAAAAAAATCCAGCGGGGGGGGCTGGGCTGTCTGTCTTTGCTGGTCCCGAGCCCCACAGCAGCCTCGGCCTCGCTTCTGCGCCTGCGCGGCGGCGGAGGGACAAAAGCCGGTTCTGTCCTCTCGTCTCCGCCGCCGCGGACGCTCTGGCCGCGCTGTCTCTCTGCGCTCGGCCGGGAGGAGATCCTTCCCGTCTCTTCTGTTTTTCGGACGCTCTGGCCGCACTCTCTCTCTGCCCGAGCCTTTGCGCCGGTCGGGGACTCCCCTCTCGTCTCCTACTGCCGCGGACGCTCTGGCCGTGCTCTCTATCCCCGCTGTTCCGTTGTCGCCGCTCTTGTTTCCCCCGCCGCGGACTCTCTGGCCGCGCGCTCTCTATCCCCGGTATTTCTCTAGCCGCGGCGGCGGGACGCTCCCTCTCTCCGCCGCGGACGCTCTGGCCGCCCGCGCTCTCTGCCCCGCTGTTCCTCCAGGCGCCGCGCGGGGACGCTCCCCTTCAACGCCCTCATCCGTAGACGCTCTGGCCCTGCTCTCTATCCCTGCTGTTCCTCCAGGCGCCGCGCGGGGCATCGCTTCCCCTTGTCTCTCTCCGCGACCGCTCCCTCTCCATTCCCGCTCTTCGGGGACGCTCCCTCTCATCTCCCTCATCCGTAGACTCTCTGGCCGTGCTCTCTCCATCCCCGCTATTCCTCCAGGCGCCGCGCGGGGGATCGCTCCTTCTCGTCTCCCCTCCGCCGCGGACGCTCTGGCCGCTCCCTCTCCATCCCCGCTGTTCCTTCGGGCGCCACGCGGGGACGCTGCCCCTTATCCGTAGACGCTCTGGCCCGGCTCTCTATCCCCGCTGTTCCTCCGGGCGCCGCGCGGGGACGCTCCCCGTCTCCCTCATCCGTAGACGCTCTGGCCGCGCGCTCTCTCTGCCTCCCCGTTCCTCCAGGCGCCGCGCGGGGACGCTCCCCCTCGTCCCCCTCATCCGTAGACGCTCTGGCCCTGCTCTCCATCCCCGCTGTTCCTCCGGGCGCCGCGCGGGGACGCT
>NW_015414719.1:0-1716 GCF_001527695.2 Protobothrops mucrosquamatus | reverse complement strand
AGTTATAAAACCCTATCATGTCTCTTCTAATCCATTTTTATGCTGTGCTTAAAAGTTCTAGATAGTAGAGGTTTCTCCTCTTGTCCCCTCATAATTTTTGGCTGCTTTCTTTTTGTACCTTTCCCTGCTCTTCAATATACTTTTGTAGTTCTAGTCAAAATGGTACATAGCACATATGGACAACCTTAAAATGGCTAACGAAAGTAAATTCATACACTAATCATTTTCAATAATCAATTACAAAACACTGAAAGAAATCAAAGCTCACTTCAGGGAGAGCCATTACAAACAACATAAATTAAACGTAATTAAATTACGTCAGTACTATTAATTCTGAATGTTATCAATTATCACTTAAAAATTAAAATATGTAACAGAATTACAATCTTCTTCCATTTGCATTTTTCTCCCAACCCCACAACTACCTGATGTAGAGATTTCTACTGAAATCATAAATTGTAGTATTATTAAATGCATGATGTCAAGCAAAAAGAAAGAGGGAAAATGCAACCACAGCAGTACATGTCTTTTCATGGTTTATTAGGTGCTGGCATAGTGATGCCCTTTGCTGTTTTAAAACTGAACATACATCAACACTTCCTGTTGTTTCAAAGACACAGTGATTGAAAGCAAGGCTCAAAATTATAGTAAAACTACAAAACCTGTCAGTTATGATGCTTGCCCTGTAGCAGCAAATGAGATAGATTTACACCTGGGAGAAGCATCTACAGAGTAAGAATAGCACATTTGTTGTTTTCCTCTTCTTTATAAAAGAAATAAGCGAACATCTATAGGAGACACTCAACATACTTACCAGATGTTACAGGCAACCATGTATCATTTTATATGCAGAAATTTAAATATTGTAAAACATAGTCTGAATATGGGTGTGTCTGCTACTACATATGTCACATCAAAGCATTTTTTTTGCCATGAAAATTTTATTAGCATCATTCTCTCTGTTCTCATGGATTTTCTTTTTATTATGAGGTCTGGCTTTTATGCTATCTCTGCCATGAACTTAATAGCCTCTGCTTTTTTTTTTTTTTTAAACCAAACGAACAAATAGAAACTGTTAGCATGAAGCTTTAAAACAGGGGTGTCAAACTGCCAGCCCAAGGACCGGATGCATTAATGGGGAAAAAGTTGTGATACATCGCCACATGTCACGTGACATTGCAAGTTTGACACCCCTGCTTTAAAATAATAGTGATGGTGAGGAGCTGGCTATTTCCTCCCATAGTTTATTTGCAATTGTGTCTGCCTTCTTACAATGCATAATCATTGAAGATTTCAATATAAAAGGAATTTTTCATTTGGAATATTGTGTGCTTTCATAAATATATAATATCTCTGAGGATGGGTAGTGGCAACATGCCTTACAAATTAATAACTCTGATACTAAAATATTCAGGAAGCCAAACCTGATTAAAAGATATTAAAATATCCAGAAGGAGAATACTATAGCCTTTAATTTCTAGCAAATATCTGAATATCTTCTCCAATGAAATATGATAATTCTCCAGCACTGAGATGGAGACTCCACCATTGGGTAGTAGACTGTATTCCTGCCCAATCAGATCAAGTCAGCCAAAGTTGCCACGCCCGTCCTGGACCTTATACTCCAGTCTTTGACTTGATCTTGCCCAAGACAGACGTTGCAAGTTTGGCTCTAGGCAGGTATTATTTCTCAATGGTGGAATTTCCACTCCCCTT
>NW_015414717.1:0-1716 GCF_001527695.2 Protobothrops mucrosquamatus | reverse complement strand
ATCTAAGTAATTCCTTATAAGAGATCCTATCCAAGTTCACACCCTTAGATACTCCCTCTATCACGTGTCCAGGAATACCCCAAATTGGTATTTTATAATTTAACTTGTAATAATACTTTTTCCAGACACGCAATAGAGCACTTCTTAAAATATGAGATTTAAAAGCATTATCCACTTTTTTATTATAAATTAAATATGCTTGCCATCCATATAATAAATCCCATCCCTCTAGTTGAAGTATACTTTTATTAGTTAAATTAAGCCAATCAGTAACCAATATTAAAACCACCGCATCATAATATAATTTCAAATTAGGTGCCTTAAGTCCTCCTCTTTCCCGTACATCTTGTAAAATCTTCAATTTAACTCTTGGTTCCCCCCCCCCCAAATAAATCTGTTAATACCCTTCTGCCATTCCTCCAAATTGGCATCTTTTTTCAAAATAGGTATCATTTGAAACAAAAAGAGAAACTTTGGTAGAACATTCATTTTAACAGCTGCAATTCTCCCCAACAAAGACAATTGTAATTTTTCCCAATTATTTAAATCCCTTTGTATTTTTAACCATAAATTCTCATAATTATTCTTGTACAATTTTACATTAGAAGTTGTAATATATACTCCCAGATATTTAACTTTTTCCACTATTTCAAAACCTGTCAGTTTAACTAACATTTCATTTTCCTTCACAGTCATATTTTTAGATAGTATTTTAGTCTTATTGTTATTTACCTTAAAACCAGAAACCTTCCCATACTGTGTTATAACTTCCATCAAGTCTATAACTGATTGGATCGGTTGGGATAATGTCACAACCAAGTCATCCGCAAAGGCTCTCAACCTATAGTCATTCTGTTTTATTTTTATTCCCTTTATTATAGTTGATTCATGAATTTTGATCAGTAAAATCTCCAATGTTAAAACAAACAATAATGGCGATAATGGGCATCCCTGTCTTGTACCTTTTTCAATTTTAAATTCTTCTGTTAATCCCCCATTAATTATAATTTGTGCCATTTGTTGTTGATATATGGCCCTGAGAGAACATAAAAATTTATCCCCAAAATCCATTTTATCAACAACTTTCAATAAAAATTGCCAGTTCAACTGATCAAAAGCTTTTTCAGCATCTAAAAATATCAGAGCCGCCGGGACTTGGTTGTTCTTGTCCAAATATTCAATTAAATTGATAATGTGTCTTGCATTATATTTCATATATCTTCCAGCTATAAATCCTGCCTGATCAGTATGAATCATTTGCTTCAAAACTTGCATTAATCTATTTGCCCATACTTTTGCAAAAATCTTATAGTCTGTATTCAACAACAATATGGGTCTATAATTCTTAGGCTGAGTAAGATCTTGGTCCTCCTTTGGGATCAAGGATATATAAGCCCTCCTCCAGGATGGAGGTACTTCTCCTCCAGTCTGAATACTGTTAAAAAGTTCCTTTAATGGTTCTATCATCTCTTCAGATAATATCTTATAATAAATTGCTGATAATCCATCTGTATCCGGGGCCTTACCCACTTTTAACTGTTTAATTGCCGAGATAATTTCCTCAGAAGTAATTAAGTAATTCATCTCCTTTTGTTGTTCAAGTGAAAGTCTAGGGAAATGTGCTGCCTGCAAGTATTTGTCTATATCTACAGCTTGTATATTTTCCCTAGCATATAATTTTGTGTAAAAATCTAAAAAACTCTTTTTAATCAACTC
>NW_015414716.1:0-1716 GCF_001527695.2 Protobothrops mucrosquamatus | reverse complement strand
AAAGGCTGAGCGCCAAAGAATTGAGGCCTTTGAACTATGGTGCTGGAGAAGACTCCTGCGAGTCCCCTGGACTGCAAGGTGATCAAACCGGTCAGTCCTAGAGGAGATCAACCCTGACTGCTCTTTAGAAGGCCAGATCCTGAAGTTGAAACTCAAATACTTTGGCCACCTAATGAGAAGGAAGGACTCACTGGAGAAGGGCCTAATGCTGGGAAAGATTGAGGGCAAGAGAAGAAGGGGACGACAGAGAATGAGGTGGCTGGATGGAGTCACTGAAGCAGTAGGTGTGAGCTTAAAGGGACTCCAGAAGATGGCAGAGGACAGGAAGGCCTGGAGGAACGCTGTCCATGGGGTCGCGATGGGTCAGACACAACTTCGCAACTAACAACAACAACAATGCTAGCATATTTTAATGTTCTTTCAATAGCCATCCTTGAACAAAAAAATTAAAGAAAAACCCCTTATCCTTTAAAACTGTCTCCTTGTGGCAATGGGGTAGTTGAAAATACAATTAATATGATGTTTCAGTAGCTGTTTTATTAAACTGCACAGCTATGTTTTATATTCTCCTCATTAACTAAATTTCTAGGTCATTCGGATTTATTTTATGTAGAGTTTTATATCCCATCCACATGACTCAGCCAAAGTTTTGTTTTATTTTTTTGTAAAACCCGCTGTTTGGTTAATTAATATTTGTACTTTCTTTAAGTGAGATTCTGATCATTGACCATAATGACAAATCGAATGGCTTTGGAGTTTTATGTAAGGACACCTGTCTTTAATTTAACTTTTAATTTTAGGGTTGAATGAAATTCCCATTTCCGTTCTATTATTTATGAACTTATTTATTTATTTTACATTGGCTCGTTCTATACCTGTGTTCCACTACCTCTACCCTCAAGTTTAATTTAGAGAATTCCTAAGATTAATTTTTGAATGGGTAAAGCCGTGGATTTATACGTTCAAGACAAGATTTATTTTTGCACTGCAATTTAATGCTTTTTGGTCATCTTCAGCCGAAGAAATGAAAAAAAAAAAAAAGATAACAAGGGCAAGCAGAGATATTAGCCTGGACAGAGCCTGAAAATCAATGTCAGAAAAATGAGGATTTCTTAAAGTAATGAGGGATGAGAAGGTCACTGAAGCCAAGATCAGAAAAAATGGTATCCTACAATCTAATGAAAAACTTAAACCATAACAACCCTTTTCCTCCTTTGAAACTCAATAGAAAAGATTATCCAAATCCATATTCTAAGCAAGGACTACAAGAGCTTTACTCAGTTTTCTTCTTAACCCCATTATTTTGCAGCTCAAGGAGAAACTTAAAAGGAAGAGATTTCCTATGGACTCTGCTCCAATATTTTATTTACAGTTGCAGGAATTGGGTATGGCTAGTTTAATTAAAAGAATGACTAGGGGTGACATGATACCAGTGTTCCAGATTTAAGGAGCTGCCACAAAGAAGAAGGCGAGTCAACTTATTTTCCAAAGCACCTGAAGGCAGGACAAGAAGCAATGGATGGAAACTAATCAAGGAGAGAAGCAACCTAGAACTAAGGAGAAATTTCCTGACAGTGAGACAATTAATCAGTGGAACAACTTGTCTCCAGAAGTTTTGGGTGCTCCAACACTGGAAGCTTTTGAAAAGAGATTAAACAACCATTTGTCTAAGGATTTCCTGCTTGAACAGAAGGTTGGGTTAGAGGACCTCCAAGA
>NW_015414715.1:0-1716 GCF_001527695.2 Protobothrops mucrosquamatus | reverse complement strand
GATTCTATGATTATAAGTTTCTATCCTATGATTCTGTGATACTATGATTCTAAGATTGTATAATTCTAAGATTCTGTGAATCTAAGCTTCTATGATTCTAAGCTTCTATTATTATAAGGTTCCATGATTATAAGATTGTATGTGTAATGTATTGGCCACAACTGTTTTAAATCACTTGCTTAATGTCTGACCTACATTGATGTATTGTTTAACAGTTGCTGTTACTGAAAGCCAGACTGGCTATCTCCAAGCTGATAATGAGGTTTGGGGCGGGAAACTGTTACTTTAAACCTATTGGTTGCCTCCTAGAGCAGTGGTAGCGAACCTATGGCACGGGTGCCAGAGGCGGCACTCAGAGCCCTCTCTATGGGCACGTGTGCCATCGCCCCAGTCCTAGGCCTTCAGCTGGGTTTTATAAAACCTTTTCGCTTTAGGCCTCCGCCACCGTGTGCAAAAAAAAAAGAAAAAAGGTTCATTCAATCAGTCAATTTCAACTTCTCACGGGAAAAAAATCTTGCAAAGTTGGAATTGATTGATTGAACTTTTTAGTCCCACCCAGTCTGCCGTTACCACCACAGCCACGCCCAGCCAATGGGCCACGCCCAGCCAATGGGCCACACTCACCTGGCACCCGACGATGCATACGTGGGTTTTGAGTTGCAGTTTGGGCACTCGGTCTCTAAAAGGTTCGCCATCACTGTCCTAGAGGCTAACTGTATAAATAGCTATGCAGCAGCCTTTAGGGCTGCTTCTGTTCTGAGTTAATAAACTTGTTTGCTGTTTCAACACTTTGCCTTGTTCAATGCCTAAAGAACCGAAGATATAACACTATGATTCTATAATTATAAGATTCTATGATTATAAGTTTCTATCATTCTATGATTCTGTGATACTATGATTCTAAGATTCTATAATTCTAAGATTCTGTGATTCTATGATGCTAAGTGTCTATGATTATAAGGTTCCATGATTATAAGATTGTATAATTCTATCAGTCTATGATTCTGTGATTCTAAGATTCCTTGATTATAAGATTGTGTAATTGTATCAGTCTATGAATCTGGGATTCTAAGATTCTGATTTTATGATAGTATGATTTTAAGATGCTATAATAATTCTATGATTCGAAGATGCTACGATTATAAGATTCTATGATTATAAGTTTCTATCATTCTACAATTCTGTGATTCTGTGATGCTAAGGTTCTATGGTTTGTATTCTATGATTTCAGCAGGCTGAAAGCTTCATGAGCCCCCTTCTCTCCTTTCTCCTCCTTTTTCCTTCCTTTCATTAGACTACAGCTGACTTTTTTCTTCTGGGGCAGCTGGTGGCGTTGCTGGGCCTGCATATTGGCGAAGCCAAAGAAATTGGCCAGACCTCGGCGGAGGCAGCCTACCACCTCCACTACATCCTCATGAACAAAATGGGTGAGAAATTTTGACTCCCTCGCCAAGGGGCTGACGTGCTGTGTAAGGAGACCACAGATGCACGCTGCCCAGGAGAGCACGGGGTGGCACAGCCTCTGGCTTGACCAAGACCCTGGGCATCGGGCTTGGCAGAGTTGCCTTGAATTGGCAATTGATATTGGCTTCTCTCAGGGCCGGGGGTCCTTTTAAGACTGAGTTCACATTCATGTAATTTGTTTCTTATGTAACCCTATTTATTTTCTCTTTAAGGTCCAGCCTATTGTGTTAACCTAAAAAAGTGATAGAGGGC
>NW_015414714.1:0-1716 GCF_001527695.2 Protobothrops mucrosquamatus | reverse complement strand
AATAATAATAATAAAGTTGGAAGGGACCTTGAAGGTCATCTAGTCCAACCCCCTGCTCAGGCAGGAAACCCTATACCATTTCGGACAAATGGCTGTCCAGTCTCTTCTTAAAAACTTCCAGTGTTGGAGCATTCACCGCTTCTGGAGGCAGGTTATTCCACTGGTTAATTGTTCTCACTGTCAGGAAGTTTCTCCTTAGTTCTAGATTGCTTCTCTCCTTGATTAGTTTCTGTAACTTTTATTTGGTAGTATATAATTGAATCAGAGAAAAAAGGGGGAGAAACTCCTTTAACAAAACAAAGACAATCCAAGTCTTCTTAATAAACATTTACTGAAATGTATGTCCATATTTTACAAAAGATGTTGAGAGAATACCTGAAAGCCTCCAAATTAAGAGAAATTAAAAATCACAGTTTTTGCTTTGATTAGCTAACACAATCAAACATTATAATGGTCTGCCTTGCATACTAATCTCCACATGAAAAAGTAGGCTATACATATATATGGTAAGTTTATCAGACAGTTTATATTATTCATTTGTTTCTTTTCTAAGTTCTGTTGGAAACCACAGCTCTAAGCCCTAAATATTGATATAGAATGTGCCACTATATTTGTAAAGATTTGAACCTTCAGTTCTTTCTGCAGCTGTTCAATGAGCTTGTTCAAGAGCAAGGTCCTAACTTGGACAGGACATCTGCCCATGTCAGTGGTATTAAGGAGCTGGCCCGACGTTTTGCTCTTACCTTTGGTCTGGACCAGATAAAGACAAGAGAAGCTGTAGCCACGTTGCACAAGTGAGTTGCAAGGAATGTGTTGAAGTCAAATAATGCCTTTTTTAAAATAAATATGCCCAGTAGCACTATATGTTGTTATATTGACTATGTGTGTAAGAGAGAGAAAGAGGGAGGGAGAGTTGCACTGGTGCTTAAGAGAATAATTAGGCTTTTGTAATAAATAGTTTTAGAAGTTGATTGTTTAAATATTAGTCACATTTTCTAAACAGCATTCTATATTGTATTACATTTGTTCTAAGCAATTTGAAGAAATTATTCATAAATAGCAATCACTGCATATTATTTATCACTATGTGTATGACCTCTAATGTAAGTAATAAATGTTTTAAATTGTTTTAATATATAAAAAGAAAAGCTGTAAAAATAATAATAAAGAAAACAACCAAAAACAGGAAGAGGATACAATGAAAATATGTATTACCTTTAATGAAAATAATTTTCCTCCGATACTTAAACGTGATTTAATCATGATTACAAAAAAAGATGAACAGTCTGTCATTTTATAACTATGGAAAACCAGTTTATCAAGCGAAACCTTGCACAGATACTTAATCTAGGATTGCAAATCTGTGGTCATACCACATTCCTAATATTGAAGACAATATTTTGTTTGTTTGCTGATAAATCCATAATTTTTCATAAAATCTTAACATTCAGAAACTTGAAACTCTCCTAACCGACTTAAAGATATTACATGGATAGTGATGCATTGAATTATCCTTTCTTTTTCACTGCATTTGGTATTTTATTTCAAGTTTGTATAGAGTTTGATACAGTTATTTAGTTCTTGGATATCTTATTACAGAGATGGCATAGAATTTGCATTTAAATATCAAAATCAAAAAGGACAGGAATATCCACCTCCTAACCTTGCTTTCCTGGAAGTACTTAGTGAATTTTCATCTAAATTATTACGACAGGA
>NW_015414713.1:0-1716 GCF_001527695.2 Protobothrops mucrosquamatus | reverse complement strand
GTTGTTCCAGCTTGCGGGACTGGCCTAGGGGAATTTTTAGAGGGGGTTTTAAATTTATCTTAATTGGATCAAATTCAAATATTTCCCTTTTAATTAATTTTAACCTGTAATGTTATTTTTGTATTTTTATCTGATTGTTAGCCGCCCTGAGTCCGCAAGGAGAAGGGCGGGATATAAATTTAATTAATAAATAAATAAAATAAATAGCTTGAAAAGAACAGCAAATACTTCACGCCAAGAAAAGATGCTTGTCCCATGAGCATCTTGAATTAAAAGAATGAGAGCCTTGAACTCTCAAGCCACGACCACTTCAGTAAATAAAACAGTCTGGCTGAAACAACTTGATTTCATCTAAGTTTAAGTGTCATTGACTGAGATAGGTGGCCATAGAAATTGAATGGAATGAATGAATGAATGAATGAATGAATGAAATGCTTCATAAGCTGATCTCGAACCTCCCTAAAGTTCTTTCTGATTCAAAAGAGGGGATAACCCCCTGTATGAATTTTAAAACCTGTAAAATCTACATTAAAATAAAATAATAATTTTGGATTAAAAATGAAAGTCAGTGTAACATAGTAATTAAGGTGTTTGATTAGCAGCAGGGACAGCAAAGTTCACTCTCAGCCATGAAATCTTGATGAGTGCATTTGGGCAAGTCTCTCAATCTAACCTATTTTGCAGGAAAAAATAGAGGAAATATTATGTTACCTTGAATTCCTGGATGAAAGGTGGACTATAAAAATAAAAATGAATTACATGTTGCAGGCCAACTAAGACAGATACATTTTCAAAATCTTAAAAAGGTGGGAATGGGGGACACTGTGCTGCAGTCAAGTTTCTCCTCTGTAAGTCAGCCTCCTCCCTTCCAGACTGTGATGAGAAAGGAGAAAAGGTCAACTCCTCAGACACTCTGGTTTGAATTCTGGACTCAGCCCTCCCTCCCTTATCAACATCTATGTGAACCTATTGGAGGTCAACTGCTTGTATGGGATAAAATATCTCCCTCTTTGGTTTGAACACAAGATGGATTCCCTGCCCTGGTGCTATCAGGATTGGAAAAGGGAAAAAAATAAGTCCAGGCTTAATCCCAGCAGGGTGAAATGGCTGTTGATCTGGAAGGCCTTAAAAACATTTACCCAGATGAAAAGAAGATGATGTGGATAGAGTTATGCATGTCCTATTACTAGGGTGACAAGAGGTGAAAAATATTTTAAGTCACAACAAAACAGATAAGAGTTCATAAGAAGTTCAGGCAGAACATTTCCCTAACTCACTGAAATACGAGAAGGGGGAGAAGGTGCAGCACAACCAGACTTGCAAGACTCTGTTAATGTAGCCAATCTCAAGAAAAATAGTTTTAGCCATCTTGAGGAATTGATCTTGTTGTCAGCCTACCTAGAGAGGCTGACAACAAGAGAGCATATGGAGCTTTTCTGTTTGTGATGGTTTTTTTGCTGTTGGATTGCTACCTTGAGATAATTTTGCAGTTATTTTTGTACTTGTTTTGGTTACCTTTTTATATTTTGCTGTTTTTGTTACTTTATTGCTCTGAACCACCCTGAGTTGATTTGAATGGGGCAATATACAAGAATGATTACCCAGGCAAAGAGGGCTGTTGTAAGTCCAGCCTTCAACAAGATAATAAGATAATAAGGTTACTCCAGAAGGTTTCAACAGCAAAGTATTATTCCAGACACAGCTAAAGAAGCAGAG
>NW_015414712.1:0-1716 GCF_001527695.2 Protobothrops mucrosquamatus | reverse complement strand
CCTTCAGATACTGGACCGCTGCTATCATGTCTCCCCCATTTCTTCTTTTCTTTAGACTAGCCAAACCCAAGTCCTGCAGCCATTCTTCGTATGTTTTAGTCTCCAGGCCTTGGATCATCTTAGTTGCTGTTCTATGAAAGTCCAGTTGCCTTTTGGAAAAAGCACCTTTGGGACAACCCTGACCTAGATGATTGAGAATCTTCATAGATGACCCTTATGGAAATGTTCTCTGGGAGATCACAGAGAATGGAAGGGTCTATTAGGTGGGTGGGGAAATCCAATTATAAATTTGCCCCCCATTTTTTATGGTACAGCCTTTTCCAGACTGAGTGTCTTCCAGTAATGTGGGACCTATGCTCCCAGGGTTCTCTTCAGGCAAATGTCCAAAAAAATCAAGATGATGTGGTCCTTGGTGCTTGCCAAGCTTGGTGGTTTTCTTCCAGACCTTTCATTACCCAACTAGGTAACATCACCAGTGCTAGACGGTTGGGTAGCATCTAGTTGGGTCATGAAACATTTTCAAGAAAGCAACCAAGATCAGAGAGCACCAAGGACGTTGCAGTGCCCCTGTTTGTGTGCACTCAGCTGTCAACCTCACTATCTTGTCCATCTTCTACAACACTCTAGACCAGGGGTAGTCAACCTTGGCTCTTTTATGACTCGTGGACTTCAATTCCCAGAATTCCTGAGCCAGCTAAGCTGGCTCAGGAATTCTGGGAGTTGAAGTCCACGAGTCATAAAAGAGCCAAGGTTGACTACCCCTCCAAGAATTTCCTAGGCAGATGGACCTCTGCTGATCATTCAAGGTCCTCCCTGTGAAGAGTCTGGGAAAGTCTACAGTGTCGTAGTGGTTAATCATGGATATCTGGTTCTAAGACTAAGGTGTAGGTCTCTCTGGCCCTGCCTTGAAGGGCAGAGCAATTGGGTGTCTTTCTTCTCCTGAACTTCTCCTGAACTTCTTTCTTCATCCAATTTGAGTTGGAAGGTGCTCCTTACCAGAACTGTGCTGCTATGGGCTACCCTCAACTCTGTACCTGGAGAACATTATCTCAGAACGTAGGGGCATTAAAAATGTTTTCCCAACACATTTTCAAACTCATCTCCACATCTGTGAAGACTGATGCCTTTTTTTTTAAAAAAAGTAAACCTTAACCTTTTGGGAATTTTAGCAAGATATGTCAAATAAAGGTGAGTCTGGCCACAGAAAGACAGGTGTGTGGGAATGGAAAACGAAGAAAATCAAGAATAACTTTAGTAACTCAGCTAAAGATACTGCAACTGCTAATAACATCAGCTCAGTTTAAATTTAATTTATCTCCTATAATAATTGCTCTCAACCCTCTACAGTACTCTCAAATGTCCTGGCCAAAGATGACTTGCTTCAAGGACTTACTGGAGGAGCGAGTAAAAATGTCCTAGGAGTGTTGAATGGAGGAGAAGATGGAGGTCCACTTGGTGGTGTTCTTGGAGGGCAAGATGGAGGTCTTCTTGGTGGTGTCCTCGGAGGTCAAGGTGGAGGTCTTCTTGATGGTGTCCTCGAAGGTCAAGGTGGAGGTCTTCTTGATGGTGTCCTCGGAGGTCAAGGTGGAGGTTTTCTTGATGGTGTCCTCGGAGGTCAAGGTGGAGGTCTTCTTGATGGTGTCCTCAGAGGTCAAGATGGAGGTCTTCTTGGTGGTGTCCTCAGAGGTCAAGGTGGAGGTCTTCTTGATGGTGTCC
>NW_015414711.1:0-1716 GCF_001527695.2 Protobothrops mucrosquamatus | reverse complement strand
AGACAGAGAGAATAAAAGATGGATGGATGGAATATACACATGGATCATAGAATCCTAGGGCTGGGAGGGACCTTGGAGGTCATCTAGTCCAACCCCTTTCCCAAGGCAGGAGACCTTATATTATTTTGGACAAATGGCTCTCCAATCTTTTCTTGAAAACCTCCAACGATTGGAGCACCCACAACTTCTGGGGGGGGGGGCAACTGGTTCTTCTATCCATCAAACCTTAGCCAGCATATCCCAAACCCCACATCCTTTGACCTCAAGGGTAATCCAAGCGGCTTAAGCCCCCACTTCAGATTTTCCCTTGAGGTGGAGGAAGCCAAGATACAGACCCCCCCGCCTCTACTCCCTTGCCCTGGGTGTCCCCCGCTCAACCAGGGACTGCCCCAGTCTCCCCCCCAAAAAAGACGTGGCTTGAAGGAATAAAATCAAGTCCGTTTATTAAAATCACAATTAAAACTGCATGATTCTCTACATTTGCGCAAAGCCCAACAGCCCTCGGCATAAATTCCTTCCCGTCACAAATCGGGAGCCATTATAATGCAGGGGGTCTTCCAACTTGGCCACTTGAAGACTGGTGGACTTCAACTCCCAGAATTCCTGAGGAATTCTGGGAGTTGAAGTCCACCAGTCTTCAAGTGGCCAAGTTGGAAGGCCCCCTGCATTATCATATTAATTTATCATTTAAAAAAAAGAGAGAGAGAGAAGATTCATCCCCTTCAGAATTTTAGTGCAAGTTGGGGGGAGACCCCCGCTGCTTGGTCCGAGGCCCCTCCTGACACCCCCCCCCCCAAATGAATGAACAATAGCAGAGGGAAGTCCGGTTTGTCCAGCCCTGGGGGGGTCACACGCAGGTGGGCGAGGGGATGTCAGGGCACCAATGCCAGCCAGCCAAGGATGAGGAGGCTCCCGCCATAGGGTGCCACGTGGGTGAAGGACGGCTGGCCGGTCAGCGCGTGATAATAAAAGGGCCCACAGAAGAGTCCCAGGCCTGTCGACAGGACGCTGCCAGCCTGCAGGAGACCAAAAACAAACACGGTTTTAATGTCGGCCCCTCCCTGCAAGCCACAGGCGTCCCCAAGCCGGGAGACGCCCGGGGTCCAGCTGCCCCATCTGGGTGTACGTGGAGAAATGGCAGCCAGAAGCCGAAAGAGGCTCCAGGGCAATGTCGGTCAACCCTGGCCAAAGGGAGAGGGGTGGACTTCAACTCCCAGAATCCCACAGTTGTTATGATCGTTATTGCCACTGATGTCGTTATCATTATTTAGCGTATGATTGAGAACGTGACCGAGGAGAAGTAAACATATATATATACACAGTCCGTGTAATTGTAAGTAAAACTTCTATGGGGCTAGCTAGGGTAACTGGAAGAGGGGTGGACTTCAACTCCCAGAATTCCACAGTCATTACTATTTTTATTATTATTATTATTATTATTATTATTATTATTATGGATCATCGCACAGTCAGCCAGATGTTCAGACTGGATTTGGCATTTTGTTTACATTATTATTATTATTATTATTATTATTATTATTATTATTATTATTATTATTATTATTATTATTATTATTATTATTATTATTATTATTTTATTATTATTATTATTTTATTATTATTATTATTATTATTATTATTATTTTGTTGTTGTTGTTGTCGTCATCATTTAATGTATGATGAGAACATGACAGAAGAAAAACATATATACGCAGT
>NW_015414710.1:0-1716 GCF_001527695.2 Protobothrops mucrosquamatus | reverse complement strand
GGGATAACCCTGATCTCTGGGGGCAGTTCATTCCAGAGGGTGGGAGCTCCCACAGAGAAGGCCCTCCCCCTTGGGGTCGCCAGCCGGCACTGTCTGGCTGACGGCACCCTGAGGAGACCCACTCTATGGGAGCGTATCGGTCGATGGGAGGTACTCTGCGGCAGGAGGCGGTCTCGAAGATATCCGGGTCCGATGCCATTCCTTGCTCTTTGAACTCCAAAAGAAAAATAATCAGCAAGGAGAAAGAAGACCAGTTGGAAGGTAGGATAATGTCCATACTAATGAGGAAAACTGACCACCCATTTGTCTCAGAGCTACAGCACTACAAAGGCAATAACAGAATAACAGAGTTGGAAGGGACCTTGGAGGTCTTCTAGTCCAAGCCCCTTTTCAGGCAGGAAATCCTATACCATTTCAGGCAAATAGTTGTCCAATCTCTTCTTAAAAAATTCCAGTGTTAGAATACCCACAGCTTCTGGAGGCAAGTAGTCTCACTGATTGTTCTAATTGTCAAGAAATTTCTCCTTAGTACCAGCTTGATTCTGCTTTCAAATATACCTGGCCCAGTTCTCAAAGCTACCGCAAACTCTGTAATCCCTCACATCTAGAACTGGTTCTGAACCATTGCAAAGTTTGTACCCAGTGCAAGATACCAGCAATTAAAGTTGATTTAATTATTAGATGCAACAAGCTAGAAAGTGGGAGACTGTGAGGCCTACTATTTTAGGCCCAAAGCCAGTCAGGTGATGTTGAATCAACCTTTTTCTCTCAGCCCTGGCAAGAAGACAGTGAAGAAGGCAAGGACAAATTACTTCCAAAAATGTTACAGAAAAACCCATAAAGACTTTTGGCAAAACCATCATTCTTTAATTTTTTTTGAATGCAAGGTGTGAATTTACATACTGTAGAAACAAAGCCTATCTTAACAAAGGTCATGTGGCCCATGGAGGATAGCTTAATTTACAGAGATTTCTTTATATGAAATTACAGTGAAACTATAACAAGTGAATAAAAAAAATCTGAAATATTCAGAGGCACCTTTGGATTGTGAAGTCCTAAACTGTAACCCATTCAGTTTATGCTTAAACCTAATCCTTGTGTGATCTCAGAAGCCAGTTTTCCTGGAGATCGCTCAATACCATTGTACACCAGTTGGCTTTGGTCACTCAAGCCAGCTTTACAGCAGGAAACCCTGAACAAGCTCCTTTGGAAGGATGGTGGAGAAACTGTTGATGTCTGCCAATAGTATGCCAATACAGGTAATCCTCGACTTACGACCACAATTGAATCCAAGATACCTGTGGCTAAGCAACGCACTTGTTAAAGTGAGTTTTGCCCCATTTTATGAACTTTCTTGCCACAGTTGTTACCTGAATCACTGCAGTTGCTAAGCTAGGGACACGGTTAAGTGGATCTGACTTCCCTGTTGACTTTGCTTATCACAGAAGGTCACAAAAGGGGACCACATGACTCCAGACACTGCAACTGTCATAATTACATGCTAGTTACCAAGCATCCAACTTTTGATCATGGGAATGCTGCAAAGGTTGTCAGTGTGAAAAACGGTCATAAGTCACTTTTTTCAGTGCCATTGTTAACTGCGGTCACTAAACGAATGGTTGTAAGACAAGCTGTAGTATGGCCACTGCAGTCTGCTTTGATTGCTGCTGATAGGGGCTATAACCAATTAACATTCCTGTCTTCACAGAACCATTC
>NW_015414709.1:0-1716 GCF_001527695.2 Protobothrops mucrosquamatus | reverse complement strand
AATCAGCATAGCTTGTATATAGTATCTGGAAATTTAATACAGGGGATGGTTATAACTGCTAAAACTATAACATCTGGAATGCCATCCTGGAAAGCTTCCAGGACATTTCCATAAGGAACACTTTGTAAAAGTTGTTACCCTTCTAGGCATTTCAAAATTTTGTAAGTGGAATACGTTCCCAGCTCTGCCTAGGAGCAAATATTGGATTATAAAGTGCTAAATGCTTTTTACAACTGTGCGAGCCATGATAGTACATGGATAATCATTCAAGGAAAATTATTTTTACAGGCAGTTTTAATGGATTTCTTCCAGCACTCAATTATACTCGTATTTCAAGAATTCAACAATTCAGGACAATTTCTCTTCAGCTCATCTCCTGCCCGGAACCCTGAGATCCCATCTGAGGATGGAATGCTATTATAGCAGCTCTATTGCCTATAACTCAGGGACAATGATTGTTCCGGAGAAAATAGACATCTGGGGGAAGAAAAAACGGGATGATTACCCAATAATCAGCTAAGCTTGGGCTAAGCTGCTTCCAAGCTTCATTGTATTGCTTTCAGAAGCATTTAAGTAACATAGTTATATCTGTAAAAGAGTAAGCCAGTGGTAATTTGCCAGACAGACTGACTGATATGTCCCAAGATTGCTTTGATTATCAGCTGTATGTTTTAAAGATTGTTATAGGAGGGATATATATTCCATGTCTCTGTCTCTCTTTTCATTAAAATCGATTCACAGGTCTCTCAAATGAATTCTAGACAAATATTATAATAAAGCTCTTTAAATATAGACTATACTGGTGTTCCGGAGCCTCCACCCTGCAAAAGTTTTGGATTTTAACTCTCACTGCAGATTATGGGACTCAATCTAGCCTTTTTTGGAAGGCACCATCAAGGAAGGTTATGCTTCACACTGACCTTTTCATCTGATTCCTCTGCTTTGTCTTATGGCCAGATTTGGTCTCCAGCAAAAGATGCATCCTGTAGAAAATGACAATTGTTATCATGTGCTAAAATGTGTCTGGCATTGGAACAGCTGCTTCATTTGTTAAGTGGTTGCCTTTTCAAGGGCATCAAGGAAATATGTGAATCAATTCAGAGGGCTTCAAGCCTTATTACCTGCTCTGAGGAATTGCTGGCATTGCCTTCATTTTATTTGATGAGATAAAACACAATAGAAACATGATTTCTGGTCCACAATAAATCTCCTTAAAACAAATATTGTTCCCTAGGTGTGCTAAGTTTAAACCAAGAAAAATAAGTTAGTACATACTACTGGCAAGTGTAAATAATTAAATAAATTTTTGTCTCTGTTAAGCCAATACATGCAATAATTATTTCAAGATGTGTAAGGAGTCAATGTATAAGTTGTATGTTGTACTGTAACATGGAGTGAAGTAAACTAATTATGAAAATACCCACATTGCCTTTTTCCTCCTATGCTTCTCACTGCTGCCACCATGTGAACAAAATTATTTTTTTTCTGGTTGCCATGATCAAAAATATACTTCACTCAGTAGGAAGGTTGGAGGAGAGAGTGGTGAAAGAGAAGAGGAGAGGAGAGGAAGAAGAGGGAAGTAGGGAAGAAAGAGAAGGAAGGGAGAAAGGAGAGGAGAGAGAAAAGAGTAAAGGAGGGGAGAAGGAAGTAGGAAGGTTGGAGGAGAGAGTGGTGAAAGAGAAGAGGAGAGGAGAGGAAGAAGAGGGAAGTAGGGAA
>NW_015414708.1:0-1716 GCF_001527695.2 Protobothrops mucrosquamatus | reverse complement strand
ATGGAGAAGATGGATTGTTTATATTTAAAATAAGCATAGAGTGGTGGAATATAATTTAGGTTTTTAGTAAATTTGTTCTTTTTTTTTAAATATTTTACCTACTCATGTAGAATAATATACTTTGTGGAGTTAGAGATATTAATACCTGTTTACTTATATCTGAATATTATCCTGGGATTAGGTTTGGGAAGTCCGGGGGATGGGGGGTGGGGGTTTTTTTTCATATAGCATTGTGTAACACTTGTGATGTTTTTTTTATGATGAAAAATAATAAAAATCTTTTAATAAAAAACAAACAAACATGAATAAATACAATGAATCTCCAACCATCAAAACCAGCTTGAAACTGTGCATTGAAAGTCAGCCATTTTCCAGTGAAATTTGGCAGGTTAAGAATAGAGATATTGAGACAAATGGTATTCACAGGCCTTGGGCTACCCTGCCTGAGCAAAACTATTTCCTGATCAATGTTTACCGTGTGTCTTGCTCCCACTGAATTATATCTCCTTCAGTTCTGTTTGAATGAAGAAATTGTTTCCTGGCCTTTTAAAACCAAACATTATTTTATTTCCTCTCTGCTCAAGTAACAAGATGTTTAATATCCGGACACTGTTAACCTGTTATCCAGATCACCCTTCAAACTGACCTTGCTGGCCTAAAATGAAACATAACCGGAAATGATGACCTGGCTCTGGCTGACAAATTTTTGCCACTCCACGCCTCCCTGTCTTGCAGAAGGAAACAAGGAGGATTGGCTGATAAGGTGCTGAATAGCTTTTGGCCCAAACTCTGCTCTTCAACAAAATGATCGTCTTGATTTCCTTCAAGACCCTGGCAGTTTCTGCTTTCTGCTTTCTTCTTTTCAACAGTCATTCTTTTCTAAGACTGCGCCTTTATTTGGCTATTTGTTCATTTCCATCTGTCTTCTTTTAATCAACTGTTAATGGCTCCTGCTTTGACCTAATTCCATTCCAAAATTGGTATGGGGTTTTATACTATTTCATACTATTACGAAAGCTCAGTTATGAATATTTTTCAATTATAATTTTTCAATTATTCAAAACAATTCTGGAACAGAATTTAGTCTAAATATTATCAGAAGGGAAAATAAAACCCTGACTTAAAATCTGAAATTGTCTATGAGGTCTTGGAATCTAGCTGATGAACACCCTTTTTTGTTTTAATTTTGCCCTCCGTGAAATTGATGGTTTTTTGAAAAAGCAGATAACTGATGGCAACCATACTTTCCCAATATTGGGGAGATAGACAGTAGCCCAAATGATCTGAGCCAATTTTGAGTTCTCTACTGCTTTATTTGGGAAAGTTACATTCAGGCAATAGAATGTGATAAAATCTGAATTTAGAATAAACTGATCTATAAATAACAAAACTTTGGGGGAAACTTTCACTTTTATGCTCATTTTTTGTTATTCTTCATTTCCGTCCAGTTTTATAAGCAGAGGAAGATACTTCTGAACAATTTGTTTCATTCATTCAAATAAAACCAAAAGTGTAGTGGGAGTGTTCAAAATACAATCATCCGGATTCCTGTACTTGCAAGAAGTAAATGATACTTCTTCAGAAGACCACTTTTGCTGCAGTTGCTCTCCATTTGCATACATAAAAATAGGCAGCTAATCCTGCTTGTAATAAAAGGCAACAAAATAGTATGAACACCATGGAATAGATGTTTTGTCAGCATTTTTATATGATGTG
>NW_015414707.1:0-1716 GCF_001527695.2 Protobothrops mucrosquamatus | reverse complement strand
AGGGAGGGAGGGAGGGAGGGAGGGAGGAAGGAAGGAAGGACTCAATCTTAATTCATTAAATTTCTCCAACATTTTTGTTCTCTACAAAAAGAAGCAAAGTAAAACATAAAGGATGGTTTGAAACCTTGATACTTTCTGTTGTCGAAGAGATACACACTACACACATAAGGCCCACCATATCTAGACTACAGAAACCCAGTCAATCACTAAACGAGAGGAAAGTGAGTTTTTCTATGCCTCTTTGTTGCCCTCTAGCAGTTGTCTGGATTTTGGCAGACCAGAACAAAGCCAGCCTAAATATAAATTTGGCGGTTGTCGCAGAGCTACAGCTAAGATAATCATAATTCTAAGTTCACTTTATGGGTATCGATTTGCAACTCTATCACTCTGTTGGGGGAATGCACGAGCTAGCTGCTTTGAGCAAACTGTGTTTTGCAACAGTCTGGAAGAAAAGGAAAGGCAATTACTTGGTAGGACTAATGACAGCGATGCAATTTTTCTAGCCATTTCCTGCCAAGGCCACTGATGGGTCCTTTGCAGCACAGAATCCCAACGAAGCTGTACTGAGAGAGATCCCTGTTACCAAGAATAGATCTTATTGTTTGATAGAACAGCTGCTGCTTGCCAATTGACCCTAGTCTTCCACTTGTGTCAAGAAGCAAGGATAAAAGTTATGAAAATCTCAAGTTGGAAGAAACCTTAGTTCTCCTTAGTTCTGAAATGGTACAGGGTTTCTTGCCTGAGCAGGGGGTTGGACTAGATGACCTCCAAGGTGCCTTCCAGCTCCTATTCTATTCTATTCTATTCTATTCTATTCTATCCTAGTCTAGTCTAGTCTACTCTATTCTACTCTATTCTACTCTACTCTACTCTAGTCTACTCTAGTCTACTCTAGTCTACTCTAGTCTAGTCTAGTCTAGCCTAGCCTAGCCTAGCCTAGTCTAGTCTAGTTTAGTCTGTTCTATATTCTATTCTATTCTACTCTATTCTATTCTATTCTATTCTATTCTATTCTATTCTATTCTAGTCTAGTCTAGTCTAGTCTAGTCTAGTCTAGTCTAGTCTAGTCTAGTCTAGTCTAGTCTAGTCTGTTCTGTTCTGTTCTATTCTACTCTACTCTACTCTACTCTACTCTACTCTACTCTACTCTACTCTACTCTACTCTACTCTACTCTAGCCTAGCCTAGCCTAGCCTAGCCTAGCCTAGCCTAGCCTAGCCTAGTCTAGTTTAGTCTAGTCTGTTCTATATTCTATTCTATTCTATTCTATTCTATTCTATTCTATTCTATTCTATTCTATTCTATTCTATTCTACTCTACTCTACTCTACTCTACTCTACTCTACTCTACTCTACTCTATTTTCCCATTCCATCTAATTGTTTAGAGTGGCATTCAGGATCCCCCAAAGCTTGGTTTCTATAACATCATCTGCTTGATTTGGTACTGTTGAGTGAGCTATTGGCATTCAAGCAAACTCTTAAACTACATTTGTATGTGCCTCTCTTGGCTCCACAAGTGTGTCTTGTTAATGGTACAAATACAACCCAGTAGTATTTCTCTGCAAAACATCTGCCCACATTTAATGAGTGAATTCTTTCGTGGTGGATGGCATGAAGTAACCAGAATAACTATTGAATACTTTCACTTGTTGGTATGGTTGCAGTAGAGTTCCAGGCTTCTATGTATAACTACAATAGTCCTTGACTTACGACCACT
>NW_015414706.1:0-1717 GCF_001527695.2 Protobothrops mucrosquamatus | reverse complement strand
TGTACCTAATTCATAAACTGTAGAAAATTCAGGAAACAATGTATATGTGTGTAGGAGTGTTTGTGTGTGTGTATATGTGTATTTATTAATTAGAAGTACAACCTGAAACAAAGATAGCATATATTCCTTCCTACATCTCATTTCCCTCGACAATAGTCCTGTGACTTCAGTTAAATTGAGAGATAGTGATTGGCTGAAGGTCACCCCAAAAACTTCTTTGAATAAGTTTGATTCCATTCTTCTAATCTGATATCAAAAGTGCTATGTAATGATGCTGTTTATATGAGATGCACAATTTTTTTTTAAAAAAACTCATAAGAATGATTTTACAGGCACATTGGATGAAATTATATGGAGCCCATGGAATGGATTTGGGGAAAGAAGCTGTGTTCATTGGTTCAAATAATATGAATGCCCAGAAGTGAGGGCTAAAGAGAAGGATTTATGACTGGCCCAAAGCCAGATAGATACTTTGGGCCCGTCACTCACTCTCAACTGAGGGTCGTTGTTGTGGGAAAAATAGGAGTAGGAAGGTGTTGGATATGTTCACTGTCTTGAGTTATTTGTAAAAATAATAATGGTGGGATATAGATAGACAGACAGATGATGGGTAGAGGCAGAAGAGAGAAACTAATTTTAGAGTCAACCTACAGAAACTGAAAATTTAGAAGTTGCTCACAGCTAGCACCTATATAATGTTCATTCAGATGACCCTCATATATTCAAATAATTGTCTTTTTAAAAACCACAAATCCTTTTCTTTGGCCCTCACTTTGGCCCTCACTTCTGTGTGTATCTTGAAATGAATCAAAAGCTACAAAACCTAATATTATATCTGTTAGTTGTTAAAATACCACAGCATTCTTGAAATTGGTTTTACTACGTTAGATCTGGGCTGCCAAAATCCAAATGACCAGTAGATGGCAGCTACATGTCTTCTCTATCTATTGGCTGTGATCTAGTAGTCATGTCCGTTTTGCAACCCAAATCTACCAAAACAAGAATTGCTTATGGAAACAATCCAACTATATAAGAATAAATTCCTGTATATGGAGAGTTCTCATGTTGGGGAGAAAAATTCAAATTTCAGTGGAACTAACAGTACAATGTCAAAAAATTGCCATAATAAGGCGAAGAGAAAGCAAAACAATACTGAGGTTTAAAATTCAAGGGTTCGACCAATGACGTTTCTTTAAACCCACTAATAGTTTGTTCATTTCTTAGGTTCCTTTACCATAAATAGATATTGAGAGCCCCTGACTGGGCAAAGGTATTTTCAGAAATTGAAGTTCAAAGCTGCCTTATACTGTATAAAATCAAAGTCTTTGCCTAACAAGACTTTGAAGATAGCTATTAGCTATCTTTCTTTTGAAAATGACAGAAAAGAAGTCAAGGCATTATGGATTGGTTCTGAGGGCTGTTTCTGCTTTTATTATTTAAAAATGCACACTTCACTTCTCTTTATAAAGCTCAAATCAGATTATCACCATTACCATATCATATGCAGCAAAGCTGTTTATTTATTTATTTATTTATTTATTTAACATGGATTTATATGCCGCCCTTCTCCCTATAGGACTCAGGGCGGCTTACAGCATATTAAAACACTTAAAACATCATCCCCCCATAAAAACCTGTTAAAAACCAAATATTTTTTCGCTGTATAATTAGTTAAAATTAAATTAAGAATTGTCCCTGTTTAAAAATTCTCCCTAGG
>NW_015414705.1:0-1717 GCF_001527695.2 Protobothrops mucrosquamatus | reverse complement strand
GGGTCTCCTCAGGGTGCCGTCGGCCAAGCAATGTCGGCTGGCGACCCCCAGGGGGAGGGCCTTCTCTGTGGGTGCCCCTGCCCTCTGGAACGAACTACCCCCTGAGATTCGGACGATTCCGGATCTCCTTACTTTCCGTCGCGCCCTCAAGACATGGCTTTTCCAGCAAGCGGACCTGGCCTAGGGAGGATTTTATATTGGGTTCATTTTAAGGAATTTGTAAACAACACAACTCTAAAATTTGGTTTAATTCGGTTTTATAGGGGGGGATTGTATATACACCTTTGTTTTAAATATATGTTGTGAGCCGCCCTGAGTCCCGTCCAGGAGAAGGGCGGGATATAAATTAAAATAAATAAATAAAATAAATAAATAAATAAAACCCTCAGGCTGCACACTGAAATCCAAACTACAAAGAATATTATTTCTACAAAAAAAAAAATTTGAGAAAACTACTTACCAACTCCTCTGAATCTTCTGCAGCTATAATTTCCAGCAACATATTTTCTCCATGACTGCTTTGCTGAAATACTTGCACCCCACTTTTTTTCAGACCAAACTAGGACAAGGGAAGAAAGACAGTATTTACTCCAAAAGAGGACCTCTCCCCTCAAATTACAAAAAACAAAATCCTGGGAAATACCATAATAATGCTAGGGATCCCAACTCCTGAAAATTCCTCTGCTGCATAGGACATGCCCATATATTCACATATATGCATGTGAATGCATATATGTGAACACACATATATGCATTCACAAACACACGCAATATGTTATACTCACCATCACACACAAACATACACACATACACAAAGCATATATATATATATAGTCTTTGATGTATATATTCTTATGTACCAAAACTACACTTCAATCAGTCACTAAATAGTAAGGGCCATGACTAAAATAATTAAAATGAAATTATATCTAGTTCAAGCTGTCGGTAAGTAAACAAGCCAACTGAACCCCATATGCATCTGTTTCAAACCCATTCAAGCCACCTCACACTCAGAAACATAGAAGTACAACTACATATATTCTCTTTCGTCTTTTCAGCAGAAATAGCAAAAGAGAAAAATGAAGATGAGCTTGTGAGAAAAGATAGCTATGCTGGAGAGAAAAGTAAAAACAAATTTGGATGGAGATGAAGGGAGAGGAAGTAGACATGGACAGGGCTGGAGAGAAAAGAAAGGAGCTCTGTTAGACATTAGAAAAAGGATACATATCACATTTTACATTTTACCTTGTGATTAATGTGTTTTAGAGTAGGAAAGCCACAAAAATATAACTTCTCGGTATCTAATTGAGTTATTTTATTATCGGCTATATCCACATGCCAAGCATCTATAGACACAGCTTCACACCTACATAAAAGAAAGAAAATAAATTAAACTGCAGATAAGCCACTAATCATCATTATGATCATGAAGACATTGATGTTATGGGTGTGTATGCGTGTGTTAACAACTTTGAACAGAAGAATGCAAAACAATAATGCTGAAGCCAAGAGCTTTCCTACGCAGGTATAGGTAGTTCTCGACTTATAACCACGACTGAGCCCAAGATTTGAGTTGATAAGAAATGATTCTGTTTCCTTCAGAAGTTCAAGGTGGTGCATTTCTGTCTCCACTTTTAATTTATCCTTTGCATTGACAACAGAATTCTATAGACTTACCTAGTATGACACTTTTCTATGGAAAGGAACTTTTCTGGCC
>NW_015414704.1:0-1717 GCF_001527695.2 Protobothrops mucrosquamatus | reverse complement strand
GCTGAAATCTCGGAAAGCTTCAATAGTTTTGGCATGAAATTTCTTAAATTTGGAGCAGATTTTCACAATTTCTTTTCTTTGCCAAGACTGTTGAAAATCATGGTCTTGGGACAAAATCAACCAAGATCGCCGAGTTTTAATGTTGTTGAATCTTTTAAAATTTTAGTCACCCAATCTATTATGTGAGTTTTCACAATAGTGGCTGGCATCTGAAAGAATTGCTGATACTAAGGCACAGTGCCTCATATTAATCACAACCCTGACCAATTTTGTCAGGAAAAATAAATCTCTGTTTCAGTTACCCAGCTGTAAAATTAGGAGAATGCTGATCAGTTGTTGTCCTAAGGACAAACAAGAGGAATGAAACCATCCATCTTGCACCCTTTGGCAAGGCCCACTAACTGGGCCCAATTCAAAAACTTCTTCCTGGGCCTTCAATGATATTCCTACTTATTGCTGGACTTCTTACAAGGGATGGGTGAGTCTACCAAGTTTAGCTTCTTTCACTTTCTCATTTTTCCATTAGTAGATTCAATTTACCCTTTTCCCATTATAGTTTGTGTATAAACCTTATATATTTGTGCATGCATGTCTCAAAGTATACATCATTTTGCCTAATGAAGCTAGAAGATTCGATTTTGCACATTAGGTTTGTGAATGTATGAATTTTCCAACAAATGTTCCTTTAACTGCATCCAGTTTTGGTCACCACGATGTAAAAAAGATGTTGAGACTCTAGAAAGAATGCAGAGAAGAGCAACAAGGATGATTAGAGGACTGGAGGCTAAAAACATATAAAGAACAATTGCTGGACTTGGGTATGTCTAGTTTAATGAAGAGAAGGACCAGGGGTGACCTGATAGCAGTGTTCCAATATCTCAGGGGTTGCCACAAAGAAGAGGGAGTCAAGCTATTCTCCAAAGCACCTGAAGGCAGGACCAGAAGCAACGGATAGAAACTAACCAAAGAGAGAAGCAACCTAGAACTAAGGAGAAAGTTCCTGACAGTTAGAACAATTAATCAGTGGAACAACCTGCCTCCAGAAGCGGTGAATGCTCCAACACTGGAAGTCTTTAAGAAGAGATTGGACACCCATTTGTCTGAAATGGTATAGGGTTTCCTGCCTGAGCAGGGGGTTGGACTAGATGACCTCCAAGGTCCCTTCCAACTTTATTATTATTATTATTATTATTATTATTATTATTATTATTATTATTATTATTATTATTATTATTATTATTATTATTATTATTATTATTATGAGCCATATCACAAAATTCAGAAAAAGCAACATTTTAATAGGAATAGTGTTTGGTTTTCATATATGGATATAGAAGGGAAAAATTGTTATGATTTGGAAATTCTGAGGGAAGAGTGTGTGCTGATGGTTTTTCTAAATTTTCTAACATTTGTGAACAGAAAACTGTCATATTTTCGTCATATTTCTGCTAATGGAAAAATTCTCCCAACAATTTCTCAAAGTCAAACCTAATATTAGCAATTACCAAAACTTACTTACTTTCTTTCTTTCTTTCTTTCTTTCTTTCTTTCTTTCTTTCTTTCTTTCTTTCTTTCTTTCTTTCTTTCTTCACCCACTTAAAAGTTCCAAGAAAAGAGCAAGAGAAGGGGGTGGGTGAGGGAGGAGGAAGACACTATTGTTGCAATATTCCATATTCTGCAAAGAGCCATATATTATTTAGTTTTCTTTCTTTCTTTC
>NW_015414703.1:0-1717 GCF_001527695.2 Protobothrops mucrosquamatus | reverse complement strand
GACCGCCTGCCGAGTCCGAGGCCGCCGCGGCCTCCGGATCCCAGCCCGTCGTGGCCTCCACTATCATCGAGGCCACAACCAAATCCAGGCCAGGTCTTCCACGGGCCGGATCCAGGGCCGAATCCAGGGCCGAATCCAGGCCAGATCTTCCGCCGAGCCCTTCGTCCCTTCGCCAGGCCGAGTCCTTCTTTCAGCGTCAAAGGCTGGGTGGCTGAGTGACTGGGGAGTCACACGGCAGACCCCCAGGTTGCCGGCGAGTTCAGGTCTTCAAATTAGGGTCGAGGCAAGCCCTCGACCCTCAGGAGGCCCCCCCATTTCTGTCGTGGACCTCGCTCCGTCATGGAGCCACCTCAGGTAGGTCCGCCATTACCGGAAGTTGCAATCAACAGCCTCAACATGAGCCTGCTTTGCCATTACATCTAAGGAGATAGAGAGATTCTACAAAGTCTATTCTACAATACTAATTTAGTATATAAAGTACTGAAACGTGTTGAACTTAGTGGAAATTACATTTCCAATGCCTGATCAATTCAAAGGATGGGAATTACAAGCTCTTCTGTTCACTTGTAGAGTTAATAAGAATGAATCTGGAAGACACACTGCTTTGGTAAGTCAATTGCCTCTAGGGAAAAATATAGTGCCCACTCCAAATGATCCTCTTCAGTCTAATTTCTCACAAAAATAGTTTTCCCCCTGATTATTATAGGTTTTTTTTCAGGGAATCACAGCTTTTGTGTGCTTCTGAACATAATGCATTTCAAATATTGAGTATTTTACTTGACAGTCACCCTGGAAAGTTTATGCCATGACTAGAAAAATTGAAATTCAGCTTTGAATTACAAAACTGTGTGGAAAACAAAGAGCCAAGGGGGGCTGGGGAGAAGGGAGGCCCTAATCAGTATTTCCCCAGAGACTGATGAACAGAAAATGGTTAGTTTCTTTAATAGTAGTAGTAGTAGTAGTAGTAACAAAAACAACAACAATTTGCAAAATGCATGCGAACAAAAGGATTGAACTCTGCTTATGAAAATTTACAGATAGAAAATAGACCAGTGGTTCTCAACCTTTTTAATGCCGCGACCCCAACTGGTCGTAAGTCGAGGACTAAACCGGTCATAAGTCGAGGACTAAACCGGTCGTAAGTCGAGGACTAAACCGGTCGTAAGTCGAGGACTACCCAACCGGTCGTAAGTCGAGGACTTTCCCTGCCCAGGAGCGCCGCACATACGTGGTTCCGCCCCCTGCGCCGGCCGAGGCGTAGCTGGCAAGCGGCAGAGACGGAGCAGGCCGACCACCAGCTGGCCCAGCCCAAGGGAGGTAAGGCACCTGCCAGAAAAGGGGAAAAAAATGGCGGACAAAAAAAATGGCAGACAAAAAAATGGCGGACAGCCTTGCTTGGCGACCCCCGTGAAATGGTTGATCGACCCCAAATGGGGTCCCGACCCACAGGTTGAGAACCATTGCCCTAATCAGTATTTCCCCAGAGACTGATGAACAGAAAATGATTAGTTTCTTTAGTAGTAGTAGTAGTAGTAGTAGTAGTAGTAGTAGTAACAAAAACAACAACAGTTTGCAAAATGCATGCGAACAAAAGGATTGAACTCCGCTTATGAAAATTTACAGATAGAAAATAGACCAAACAAATCCATGTATACATTTGCAAAGAGATGTGAATTTACCTCTGGGTACTTCCCTCTGACCTTGCAAACATAACAGG
>NW_015414702.1:0-1717 GCF_001527695.2 Protobothrops mucrosquamatus | reverse complement strand
AATAGTAATTTGTCAAATATGTGTGAACAGAACCAAAGGGTCTTCTTTGCCAATCCCATCTGGTGTAAAAAGACATAGCATGAGTTGATTCTCCTATCGCTATTACATGGATGTCTCCCTACACCAAGTGGAAAAGGAACATTGGAATGAAGATTCTTTCCTGTTGATGTGACTTAGGCATCCGTCCCTTGCTTTTTGAGCTAGATTTTATGGTCGCTCTGTTATAGTGTTATCCTTGACTAATTTTCATGTGTAGCTGCTATTTGTACAATTTGATCATGGAAGGAACCAGATGCCTGATAAAAGAAACCTGTGAAGCTATTGCAATCAAAACCTAGTGACATATTCCTTGTCTGTTCCAGTTGATAGGAGAATTAACCCATTCTGTGGATGCCTTAAGTCATTTCAACAGTAAGGAATTTTCATTGTGAGTGGGTTTTTTTTTCCTAACTGAGCTAGTTTGTTGAAGGAAGTATTAACTGCCCCTGGAAGTATGATCCCATTGAATTGGCCTTTTTTTAAATAAAGGACCCCAATTTAATTGTTTTGCTTTAAAAAAAAAATCACAGGGTTATAGATGATTCCTATGATTTTGAGCAAAATTTTTTCCTCTTTTCCTATCCAGCTCATAACCACTCCAACCAAAGGATCTCTGTCCCCTGTAACCCGTAGCCATAAATATAAGAGCTCACAGAAGTGTTTAGTAAGATTTGCATCCCTTTTCTGTATCTCATCTCAATTTCTCCCATGCTCAGTTCTTAAACTTACCCACATTCATGATTTTCTCTATTGCTTAAGATGACAGAAATGGTCACGGAGCCAACAACGGCACCTACAGAAAGTGTATATCCTGCCCTGGTGGGCTGTAAAGCATCTGTCGACATAATTCTGCCTCAGATTACTCCAAACTCTTGGTAAGCAGGAGGACATTGAATCAGGTTGTTCGGAAAAAAGTTTATGTGCCAGATATCGGTTTGAGTGTTTCTATGTTTAGGCAGTGCTCCTAACAGGTAGAATAATGTGTTCATTTGAAGTTAATCACTAGCAAGCAGCAGATGACAGGAATCGACATTTTAAGGGTACACTGCATTCCTGATAGATTCTGGGGAAAATGTTGAATTATATGTGTGAAAATGTTCATGGGAATATAGTTACACTTTTTTTCAGTATATTGAATCTCATTGTATTGAACTCACTCATTTTTCTATAAAGATGTATTGTTACGTTGAAAATACAGCTGAAGAATATATATTTTGGATAGACAGAAAATGTATACAAAAAGTGCATCCCATTTTTGTATGTATTAGCAAAAAGTTCAAATCGTGCCATATGAGTGCCATAAGCAGATTCCTCCGTACAATGTGAATATTTCCTCATCTTAAATTTATTCTTATCGATACAAAATTATTTTAACCCAGAGGATTTTCTTTGAAATTTCAATAGGAGATAAAATGCCCTTTTTTGACACATAATTTGAGCAGAAATATTACGACCTTGTACGCTTCAATTACTTCTTTGGGGATAGTAATTTAAAGTGTCGCCTATTTTTGCAAATGTTTCATATATAAGGTGATTGGGGGAAAACATGCTACCGTAATAGGTACATAAACTTATAATCTGCACTGGGTTAGAGCCTGTATTGAAGTTAATGCACACCTTTTAGATGGTAAGGTTATATTTTCCATGGCACATTAAAACTCCTTCTTTCCCTTCTCTT
>NW_015414701.1:0-1717 GCF_001527695.2 Protobothrops mucrosquamatus | reverse complement strand
GCTGTTATTTTTCCTCTTTGTTGGTATTGTGCTAGACTGGGCCTTTATTATCTCACTTTTCAAAATTTCCCAAGCCTCTTGAGTTGTTTTCCCCTGGAGGATTCTCATCCATGGAATCCTTCCCAAACCCTCTCTAAGTTTATTGAAATTAGCTCTCTTGAAGTCCAAGACTCTAGTTTGACTGTGTTCTATTGCTTGTACTTCCATAATGTTGAATTCCAATATTGCATGGTCACTTCCTCCCAAGGTTCCTATGGCTTCAACATCTTCTATCATTTCATCTCTGTTAATGAGAATTAGGTCCAAAATGGCTAATCCCCTAGTTCCCTTCTCTACTTTTTGGGAGACAAAGTTGTCTGCTAGGTTTGTCAGGAATCTGTTTGATCTCCCACTCGGTGCAGAGTTTGTCTCCCAGTTGATGTCATACAAAAATCCTACAACAATATTTGAATTAAACATTAAGACTGTTAGAAGTAAAAGAAAAGAATATAAAGTTGGTTTATTTGATCAAGGTTAATTAAATATGCTCTGCCAATCCTTTGTGGACTTTTTGCTAACATCAGGATGGAAAAGTTGATATTTTATGGATCTGCTTATAAAGGATTGGGTATGGAATGAACGCACCATATTCAGGAAGGCTATCTGGTAACATCGAAAGTGAATAGGTAATTAAAACATTCCTCGCACCATACGTAGAAGCACACACCAGCATTTTCACTGCAACATTCTGGCCCAGGTTCTGAAGTTTCTAGTGATAACACACTAAATATAAAACTTCAGAGCAATAATGTACACTAGGGTCTGTGGTCTTGTCAGAAACAAGAGTTGGCACAACAAGGTAGGTTAGGCAAAAATACTCCTGATTTCAGCAACTACCTAATATTCAGGTGCACAAAGGAGCTGGAGAATATTCTCAAGTATTAATCTGATTCATTAGGAAAGGAGATACTTTATGAAAAACTTGTAAAACCCATTCTCCTAACTATAAGCACATCTCTCTTATTAAGATTAAATTCAATTTTAGAAAATATAGATATTAGCTTTTTAAGAATTCCAGAGAAATACAAAAGCTTGCCCAATCAACTATAAATGTATCCAATCAATTATTAAAGTGTCTAATGAGATGGGATTATATTAGACAGACTTATCAAGAAAAGTTAGTGAATTACAAAAAATGCTGGGAATACAGAATAAAAACTTCCACAATGCCCAAATCCTCGCCGTACTTGTCAACCTTTATATGAATCAATGGGTATTCTGTAATAGTAAAAAAAAAGCATTGTTTTGCATCATAGGAGAAATTTTGAAGCTGAGCACAACAGAAGTAACTGTAATTTCTTTGCCTTAGATTTTTTCCCTCCTTTCTTAGTATCCCTGCAATCTGAAATGCTAAGCATAATTTTGTATTTTACAATTACATATTTAAGTTCTCCTCATTTGAGAATTTTTGTTGGGGAGAGGGATTGTTAACTGGACACACATATAGAAATATGCTGACATTTAAAAAGAAAATTAACAATTAACTTGGCCATATGTTGCTATTATTATACTCATACAAGTGATCATTTCATCCTATCAAGAAAGTGGCAACATTTATAGTTGGTTAACCAGCTTACGATCACAGATCCATTAACACAAAAACTTAAATACTTAAAATATTTATAACATTGCACAAATGTCATACATATTAATTGAATGACTATTCTGTAATACAATA
>NW_015414700.1:0-1717 GCF_001527695.2 Protobothrops mucrosquamatus | reverse complement strand
TGCTTCTCTCCCTTGTGCTCCCCGCCACGCTCCCCACATCGCCAAGTTCAGTTCTGCACATCCGTAGGAGGTTAACGTGAATCAACATTTGCCCATAGCAATAACGATGGCGAAGGAAACAGCACAAATTAAAGACTTCCTGGGGGGGGAAACCCCTAATATTTGTAGACTCACTCCACAAAGTTGTTCATAGCAGCTCGAGGGTTGCAGGAGACGTAAAGGAGCGTCTTCAAGTGTTCGGCTTTTCGGATGGCGAGGATGACTTTGGAATCTAGAAAAGGACAGTCGGATAAACATCCAGAACGAGACTTTCAGCTGCCACGACGACAACTCTGGAGAAAAGGCCGTTTTTATCCCCGTCAAGAGAAAAAGCAACGTGCAAATAAAATGACAGTAACTCCGAAAGGGGGAATGCTCAACTCAACTGTAACAAAGAAAAGTAGGGAAGAGCCAACGGTAATCCTGCAGGCCCTTTGCACCAGGAAAATGCAGGTTTAACTTCATTCAAAGTTATCCCTAACTCGTTTTGCAGCACCTCTCTTTATTTCATCCCCAAAACTCAAAAAAGCAAATTTGGCATTTTTTCCCCCTCCCCAAAAGAAGGAAGGGGGCAAATTAGAAGACTGTTTACGATCGCAGAGAACAGAAAGCTGACCGAGTTGCTAAACAACCTATAAGCAAAGTAGCAGTTGCTTCTCTTCTCAGCCCCAATCCCTTTTTGTCTTGCCGCACCACATTTTCCTGTACAATTGTGTAATTTAAAATTCTACTAAAATGCCCCTGAGGGTACACGCACACACTTACGTAGACCTGCTCGGGGAGGATCCACAATTGTAATTGTGTTATGCAGGGCTAATGTGTTCACGAGGTGAGGGACAAGTTCTTCAGCTTTTCCACAGTGCAATTCGACATTCATCAACCCTGAAAGAGGAAGGAAAAAAAAAAAGAACACGTTTATAGTAGCGGCCAAAATGGTGGAAAACCTTTTGGGAAAAGTGTACAATAGAAATGCCACCTTTGGTTAAGTTTCCACCCATTTTTCTTCTAATTTCTTTATAACTGTAGCCTTGTTCACTTCATAATACTATTTTACATCGCTTTCTGGGCGAACAGTCAACTCTTTGCGCCATTACTTTAATTTTATTACGTTTTGCAAGCTCACTCAATGAAAGAACACAAAAAAAACCAACCAACTCGATAGCCATCACATAACACACTGACAAATGTCCTCCTCTCAGCTTCAACACACGACATCGATAACTGGATCCTACTGTGATCTGATTGGCTCATTGCCAAAACAAGGTGACACCTGATTGGCTCTCTAAACTCATCTCATTGGCTACAATCAGATGAAGGAAAGCTACCTAAGATCAACCTGAACAAGTTGTGCTTCCTTTTTCTGGTTATTTGGCTATAACTTTTCATAGACTACAGTACAGATAATTGAACAAACTATGTCGCATTACATTCTTGATTAAATTATCTTTCCATTGATATATAATTTTATGGTACTACTCTCCCCCCCCCAAAAAAAGTGGTGTTATTAGCCATCAAACCTCAAAAATACACTTTTCCCAAAAGGTTTCCACAATTTTGGCCACTACTGTATGTTAATGTCTTAACGTAAGAAATGTCATAACACCCACCCCAGAATTTCTCGTCTGCAATTGCATATCTAGAGTTTGTGTACTGCAGTGGTTCTCAACCTTTTCTCCCC
>NW_015414699.1:0-1717 GCF_001527695.2 Protobothrops mucrosquamatus | reverse complement strand
CACCCACTCATGAAGTCCTCACTACCCTGATGACAACAGTAGCAGCCATCTTCAATGCTCCATCGGTGGTTCTAGACACCTTGGTTCCTGAGTATCCTGAGTCTTCAGTTCCAGCTGCTGTTGTTCCTGATCCTTCAGTTCCAGCTGCTGTTGTTCCTGATCCTTCAGTTCCAGCTGCTGTTGTTCCTGATCCTGAGTATCCAGCTGTTCCTGTGTTTCCAGACCCAGCTGTTCCTGTGTTTCCAGACCCAGCTGTTCCTGTGTTTCCAGACCCAGCTGTTCCTGATCCTTCAGTCCCAGCTGTTGTTCCTGATCCTGCAATTCCAGCTGTTCCTGAGTATCCAGATGTTCCTGTGTTTCCGGATCCAGCTGTTCTTGTTTTTCCAGGTTCTTCAGTTCCTGAGTATCCTGTGAATCCAGTTCCCTTTGTTCCCGAGAAGCCTTGGTTTCCACCTTTTCTGTTCCAGATTTGGTTCCAGTTTCCTTTACAGGAAGACAACCTTGTCTCACTTAGAGACAAGAACGCATACCAGAACTACTGGCCCAAGGGACTTGCACACCGGGCCCATCCAGCTGATGAACTGCTTTGCCAAGCTGACGCTCAGATCGTGGAGCCACGTGAGTCAGGTCGTGACTCAAAGACACTTGCACCAGACTGATCTCCGATTTGGCACCGTAGCTGATGAAGACTGAACCAGAAGACGAAACCTCAAATGATGTATTGTGTTTATGCATTGTCTGATGTAACACTTGCTTATTTTTTGCATATTTGTGCATGCTTTATATTTACCAATAGTTATGCATGTTTGATACCAAGTTTTTACCTATGTAGTCACAAGTTAGTCAACATTGAGTACTGTATACTTTAATGCTATATATCCTTATTTTTTTTTTCCATATTTAGTTAGTAAGTAGTGGAAATATTAATTTCCAAGCGGGGAGTGTTCTGGATCATAGATCCATTTCTCTTGTATTTCTCTATGTATCTTGTATAAGTCTATGAACTCCTATGCAACAGGTCAAGGGGAGGGATTAGGGTCAGGGGGCGGAGCTTCAAAGGCATCCCTGGACGCTAGCCTGAGGGCAGTCTTTTGTTCTCTGACCACCGCACGCAGCCACACGCTGCAGACTTCACGATCACCCACCATGTGACTCTTGGGAGAAGAAGGGAAAATCTAATATCAATTTACCTGTGGAACAACCAGATTGCCACCATCCTATTCCTGGAAGCACCTATCACAAACTGTAAGTTTGCCTAGGATTCCCAGAATAAAGCAATTATTTGTGTGTTCTTCTGAGTTATCTATCTGTTAAAGACTGGAAAAGAAGCATATTTCCTATCTAAGAACAGAATAGGCCGTTTGAACAGAGAAAGATGGAAAGATAGTATTAATAAGCTTTTTTTATTAAACATTTTATTAAATATAAAAGGAAAGAAAGAAAATTAAAAAACATTGAACGTGGTATATCATCTTTGACATATATCTTTGTCTAATCATTCTATACTTTACATATGAGAGTATTACATATGCAGCTATACATTTCTAGTCCTCTATTTATATCCCTTCTATCAATTCCTTCTTGTTTCCCTCCACTTGAAAAATTTATTCCAAATTAGGTAATATTCTGTTTCATCCTGGTTTTTTAATTCTTTGGTCATCTTATCCAATTCAGCGCAATGTAAAATTTTCCTTATTAGCACGTTTCCGCTAGGCAC
>NW_015414698.1:0-1717 GCF_001527695.2 Protobothrops mucrosquamatus | reverse complement strand
TTGGTTCATGTCAGAGGCACCTTCTAAGGCTCTTCTGGGTTGAAAGGATTAGCCAGTGACATCACTGTTGCCCTGTGGACATCTGTGGGGGCTCCTTTCGTGTTCCTGTCAAGGAGCTGAAGTGAGTGACAGGGAGCTCACCCCCGCCATGCAGCAGCACTCAGGTCTCAAATGCAGGCTTGCTAGCCTCCAACCCAGTGTCCTAACCACATGAGCTACCACGCTCCTCGTCTGGCAACTGGTTAGCATTTACAGCTGTTGGCAGGGTCCCAAAGTCATGTGAACAAAATTTTTAGCGTGTTCTGCCAGTTTCCAGCATTTACTTCCAGATTCTGGCAAAAACATCCATTGGGTAAAGGTTTTACTTAATTATTTATTATTATTATTATTATTATTATTATTATTATTATTATTATTATTATTATTTATTATTATTATTATTATTATTTAAATTTCTACCCTGCCCTTCTCCTAGCGGACTCAGGGCGGCTTACAGCCATTTAAAACTGGTACATAATACAAAAATACTGAATTTAAAATGTAATTAAAAATAGAATATTAATTATTGGCCTTTTTAATGACCCCAAAAGGTGATAAACTCAGGCATGGTACATGATGATCTGCTTAAAAAACTGCCAAAATTAATGACCATAATTTGGGGCTCAATTATACTCGTATGTTGAGGACTACTTGTATGCTTCTCCATCACTTAATGATTGCATCTTCATAGGATGACTTGAACATATGCATTTTTATACATGTTGTAAAGGAATGAAGCTGGTGTTGCTGTCTGCAGTTGGGAAAAGGAGGTGCAGCTGGCAGAAATGCTTCCCATCCCCACATCCCTAAGGACAGACTCAGCTCATCCCTTCTCCCAAAGGGCAGTAAAAGTTTACATCCTCAGAAACTTGAGAGCAGATGGGCTCATTCACTCATTCATTAATCCCACCAGTCACATTTACTTACAAGCATCCATACTGCTGCTCTGAGTTTCTATCTCATTGAACCACACCTTGGCATTTCTAGGAACCTGCTGACATTCAGAGACAGCCTTGCCCCACCCAAGTCCTTAGCCTACAAAAGTGTGGGTCATGTAGGAGAAAAAAATCCCACAAGTAGAGACGAGAAAGACATGTCTGGAATGTGTGACTATAAAAGGCAAGCAAGAGGGCTATCGGTCAATTGCTAGGACCATAAGCTTTGGTAAACAGCCCATTGTGGTGTGATTCCATTGTGGTGTGATTCCTGTCTGGAGCTTGGCCTGGAGCTCGGTAAAGCAACTACCTGAAGGCAGATCCTAATCCCAACAAGTGCAAGAACTTCTGGAGGGAGGCCAAGGTTATATGCCACTTTATAAAAATGAAGACATGTATTTCTTTCAAAGACTAACCATCAAAGGTTTATTTATGTAGCTACATCACCTTGCAAAGCCTAGGAAGGTGGAGTTAACCTAAAAGGCAACAGGATAGGTGTGTGTGCTACAATAAAGCATTATGTACAATTATATTCAATGCTGCAGTGTGTCCAGTCTCTGGAAAACAAAGATCCTTCAGACACATGTTCAGGTATTTGAATGGAGACAGTGCAAACAGTGAACAGGAAGAAGAGTGAACAGGAAATAGCTGAATGGCAAAATGTCAGTGGAGCTTCTCAGTCATAGGACATGGTTGTCTCAAAGGTGCTTTTTCAAAAGGCAACTTGACTGTTTTTTCCCTTG
>NW_015414697.1:0-1717 GCF_001527695.2 Protobothrops mucrosquamatus | reverse complement strand
GTAGTGGCCAAAATTGTGGAAACCTTTTGGAAAAAGTGTACAGTAGAAATGCCACCTTTGGTTAAGTTTCCACCAATTTTTCTTCTAATTTCTTTATAACTGTAGCCTTGTTCACTTAATAATACTATTTTACATCACTTTCTGGGCAACCAGTCAACTCTTTGCACCATTACTTTAATTTTACTATGTACTAGTAAAATTTTTCTATGTTTTATGAGCTCACAGGAAAAAAAAACCCAACCAACTTGATAGCGGCCAGATAACACACTGACAAATGTCCTCCTCTCAGCTTCAATACATGACATCAATAACTGAATCCTACTGTGATCTGATTGGCTCATTGCCAAAACAAGATGACACCTGATTGGCTCTCTAAACACTCATGCTCATTGGCTACAATCAGATGAAGGAAAGCTACTTGATATCAACCTAAGCAAGTTGTGCTTCCTTTTTCTGGTTATTTGGCTCTAATTTTTCATAAAATACAGTACAGTTAATTGAACAAACTTTGTTGCATTACATTCTTGATTAAATTATCTTTCCATTGATATATAATTTTATGGTACTACTCCCCTCCAAAAGTGGTGTTATTAGCCATCAAACCTCAAAAATACACTTTTCCTAAAAGGTTTCCACAATTTTGGCAGCTACTGTACTGACTAACAGCCCCATTGTCAAATCGTAACAAACTAGTGCTACTACACTTGGGTAGGAAGTCTTCAAAGGGCCACCAGATGGCAGCAAACAGAAACAAAAAAAATCTATTTGCTGCCATCTGTTGGTCATTTGCACTTTTGGGACAAAATATGAGAACATTAAATATAACACTGCCTGCTATCCGGAATGAAATGCCCCCAGTGTCCATATGGCTCCCACCTGGATAGCATTTTGGAAAGCCCTGAAGATCTGGGTACTCTCTCAAGCCTAAATCAAAGATAAATGGAGCCCCTCTTGGCTATGTTTGGAAGTGTGGCTGCTGTTAGTCAGGCTTGCCATTTGTATTCTCCATAGTATTTTCACCCATAAGAGTGCATGCACCCATTTAATGGGTTCTTAAACCTGAAATGAATCATTGCTGTGTAGGAAGTTTTTATTCTCTGTCCCAAATTTCTTGCATATTGCCAATATTTATTTTAATAAAGATCTAAAACTGCTAGTAAAAATTAATTTTTGGTTTAGGTGAAAAAGAACCTTCTCTAAAACATTCAAAATCATGGGTGTTTCCAAGACAGCCAGTGCATTTAGTCCCAGAGAGTGTTAATGCTTTATTTGAATGTATGATTCTTCTGCTGTTGTTGAACAATTATATCCTACCTGCAACTATTCAAAAGTTTTAAAAGTATCTTTTATGATTAGCTGATTCTGGAAAATAATCCCGTTTTTCAGCCTATTTTTCCAAAAACTCTCAATCTTCCCTCCTCACAACAAACTTCAACTCACAAACCCTCCATTCTTGAAACAAAGATTATTCCAAAGTTTCAATTTCTCATGAAAACATGGATCAAATTTATTTTCTTCCTCATGCCCTCGTCACCTCCCGCCTGGACTACTGTAATGCTCTCTACATGGGGCTCCCCTTGAGGAGCACCCGGAGGCTCCAACTGGTCCAGAATGCGGCCGCGCGGGCGGTGTTGGGAGGGACTCGTCGCTCCCATGTAACACCGCTGCTGCGCGAGCTGCACTGGTTGCCGGTGGCCTTCCGGGTGCGCTTCAAGGT
>NW_015414696.1:0-1717 GCF_001527695.2 Protobothrops mucrosquamatus | reverse complement strand
CCTACATCGTCCACAAGGGACGACTCGGGAACTCAACTCCTACCTCGGGCAGCTCACCTTTCCCCCTATGCCCAGGGGAAAGGTATCAAGCCGTTTGACAGCTGATGCAGGCTGTCAAAACGGCTTTTACGCAGAAACAGGCGGGAGCAGCAAACAGCTGCGTCCAGCGAAGGCGCCTGCCACCGGAAGTCTCTCCTCTGTTCATTTTTAGCTAATCTTTAGTCAGCCTCTAAAAAGACACAGTAGGTTTTATCTATGCATGCATTAAATATGACAGCTCTGCATCTCTAAATGTCCCATCTATATTTTGTAAATGTATGTGGATTTACACTAACATTTGAAAAATATTCAACCCAAGACTGAAATAAAACTCCAAAGTGGTGACAGACATTTGTATATTTTAATTTTTAACTATATCAAACTACAGGTAGTCCTCAACTTACAGCAGTTCATTTAGTGACTGTTCAAAGTTAAAATGCCACTGAAAAAAGTGACTTATGACCATTTTTCAAAGTTATGACTGTTGCAGCATCCCCATGGTCATGAGATTGACATTTGGATGCTTGACAACTGGTTCATATTTATGACGGTTGCAGTGTTCCAGGGTCATGTGATCCCCTTTTGCAATCTTCTTTAAAGCAAAGTCAATGGGAAGCTGATTCACATAACAACCATGTCATTAATTTAACAACTGCAGTGACTCACTTAAGAATTGTGGTAAGAAAGGTCATAAATGGGGCAAAACTTATTTAACAAATGTCTTACTTAGCAACATAAAATTGGCTTCAATTGTGGTTGTAAGTTGAGGATTACCTGTAATTAATAGAAAAAAAGTATTTATTTTATTTTCATTTATTATAAAAACCAACTAAAAGAAAAAGAATATTTACAACCCTTAAAAATCAACTTCAAAAGAAATTACTCAGAAATCTTCCACTTCCGGTTTGTCGCGCGGCCGCTATGGATGGCTGGGAGATTTGGTCTCTCTCCCCCATTCAATTTTGCATCGCTTGGGGGCCCTGAAAAGGGCCAAAAGTTGCCCCGAAGAGGCGACCAGCAAGGAGAGGCTTTCACTGGATGGCGGGAGAGCAGTAACTCTCCCGTTAGAGCTGGCGATCCCTCCAAACCGGCGGACAAAAGGACCAGCCATAGAAATATGGCTTGTCCCTAGGCTGCTAACAGTCAAAGTCACATTACCATCTGGCAACTTTAAAGCAGCATGGAAGAGACTGGGTGAGATCTGCCTCTCTTACATCCTAATTACTTAATTACCTGCATAAGCTGCTAAAGTACTTTCTCCCCTGTGGTGAGGGAAGGGGGATTTTAGCCCTCCCTCCAGAAACAGCGGCAATCAACCACTTGGGAGTTTAAAATTTTGGAAAATTGGAATTCTATTTCCTAAAATTGGTGGATTATAGAATTTGTAACTTTCTACTCTCTCTATATTTTTTTCTCTGATTTTTACTCTAATTACTATTGAAGATTTGGTTTTTTCCCCCCTTAAAATAGAGGGGGGGGAACTGAAAAGGTCCAACTAACTCTGAGATGACATTTGGTGGCTAAATCTGAGACCATAACCTGCTATTGTTTAAGAGAGACTTGTTGAGCTTTGAAAATAGATAAGATATAAAGCAACCTTGAAGCACCAGCTGCAAGAAACCCAGCTCAGCTCCTCACTTGGTGGACTTCTGACTGTAAGTTTTTTTTTTAGTTTAAT
>NW_015414695.1:0-1717 GCF_001527695.2 Protobothrops mucrosquamatus | reverse complement strand
GGTCATTATAATTTCTGCATATCTATTGAGGAATTGTTTTGTTTCTTATGAAACCTGTGATGAAACAGCAGAATCTCTGCAGGCTGTTTTGAAATACATCTTCTGACCATTTATCCTTCCTTTCAATAAATGCTGTGTCTACTGATATAATGGAGCATCTAACTGACTAGATCAGGGGTCACCAACCTATGGTCCATGGGCCACTACCAGACTGTGGGCTCTTGGCCACTGTGCCATGTGAGTGGCTGGCCAGTGCATGCACATGTGGGCGCTTGCACCTCCCCATTCATGCTAGTGTTATGGTGTCGTGCAGGCGCTAGCCATGCCATGAGCATCGGGCAAACGCTAGCGTTGCCATGAATGCACTCCCCCACTTGTACTAGCATTGTGGCATCATGCAGGTGCTTGCAATGTTGTAATCGTTAGGCAGGCGCTAGCGTCACCATGAGCACACCCTGCACTCACGGTAGTGTCATGGCGTCATGCCAGCCCTATCATCACTGCAAGTGCAACATCCCCACTCATGCTAGCATTGCGGCATTGCGCGGGTGCTAGCATCACCTGAGCATCACACAGGTGCTCATGGCCCTGTTTGCATCGCATGTGCAATCATGGCCCCATTTGTGCATGCACAGGCCCATTCACATGCATGTGTGCTTGCACATATAAAGGTACCTCCACTTCCCTGCCCTGGGCCGCCAACCTAGAAAGGTTGGGGACCCTGGGCTAGATATTTTATTGGAGTGCAAACTGTGCTAGAAAGGTTGGGCACCCTGGGCTAGATATTTTATTGGAGTGCAAACTGTGTAAGGAAATCACAAATATATATTCAGTGTGTAGCACATGTTATCAAATCTAATGGTACAAGATGCATTAGAAAATATGGTCCATGTAAAAATTTTCTTAGTAAAAAAATACCCTGATCTGATCTCCTCCAGAACTTTATCACTTTACCCAGTTTAAAACTTTTAATCAAAGAAAGCATAACTGAAAAACATTTTATCCCCTAAGATGAACATTAAGAGCAATTTGTATACTGTGTCTTGTATTTACAGAGATCTCGCTGAATTTGTTGAAAAGATGTATTGTTCAAAAGAGGAGACTCTGGGGCAAAAACAAATTAACAACGATGAACCTTGGAAATTTTTTTTAATTTGCTTTAACCTGTTGTTATTGCTGCTGTTTCTCTTTTGGTCACTTAGATTCCCTAAACATAAAAAAGAACTCTACAAAAAGCCAGTTAACATGTAGTTCCATGAAGCAGAACTTCATGGATTTATTTTAGCTTCTGTTAAAGAGAATATAAAGCAGCTATGGAACAACTCTGAATCATTCTGGGCAAATATCACATTGGTAGCAGAGCAACTGGAATTAGAAAACCCAAGCCTCCTTAGGAGCAGAAGAATTCTTTAAATTAGTCTCAGCTATTTGAATTTTCTAAGGAATTTTAGAAAAAAAAATTGTAGGATCTTGTTGATATCATTACCTACAATTTACCCTATTGCTTTCCCTCTTAAATATGCTACCACATGGAACAACATTCAAAAGTTTGTCTTAGACAGAACAATAGCACATGCATTGCATATTTTTACAGACTGTTTTGGATGCTTCTGACAATAATAATAATAATAATAATAATAATAATAATAATAATAATAATAATAATAATAATAATAATAATAATAATAATAATAATAATAATAATAATAATAATAAT
>NW_015414694.1:0-1717 GCF_001527695.2 Protobothrops mucrosquamatus | reverse complement strand
CACACAACTGCGTGGCCAAGTCAACTTGCAACTGGCTTTCTAAGGGCAAGTTCCTCTCTCTCAGCTCATTCCATCTCACAGGGTTGCTGTTATGGGGAAAACAGGAGGAGGAAGGAGTACTAGGTATGTTTGTTGCCTTGAGTCATTTCTAAAAATAATAAAGGTGGGATATAAATAAATATAAAATCATCATCGTAATCGTCATCGTAATAATAGTAAGATGCTCAATTTGAAGCATAATAATAGGGCCCTCAACATGAAGCATTGAGGCCACTTGGGGGTTTATCTTAAAGCTACCAAGGTTGAGAAAAACTGTCTTGGAGAAAGGAGGGGATACCAGTTGGGTAAAGAAGCTACTGTAGGTTTTCTAGTGAGGGAAGTTACCCCAGAGAAGAAAATATTAAAAAGACAGGAAAATATATTTTTCACCAAAAGGATTTTTAAAAGCATTTTTTGAAAAGCAGAAACCAAACCTGGCATCATCTCTTTGCCCCAAGCAGGAACCAGCCCTATACAAATGCAGATGTAAGACCATCAGGAAGGTTGGAGCCAGGGAGCTCAAGACAAAAGAAACTCTTAAGAGTCATTAGCCCCATCCCCAGGGAAGCAGGAGATGACTTTTGGGACATAATAGGACTAACCATTACCATCAAGTAATACCAGAGAGGCACACCTCTCTGACACAGGAAATAGCCTCAAAGTTCATGCCACAGGAACAGGAAGACTTCCAAACAAAAAGCTAGAGAGGGTATAAAAAGCTACTAGCCATGTGCTCAGTCCTTCCTTCTTCTTCTCTCCTCTGCTCTTTCCTGAAGAACCATCTTTCTGCTTCTGCAATAAACTGTAACCATCTTCCCAAAGCAGTCGCCATGTTGCTTATTTAATAATAATAATAATAATAATAATAATAATAATAATAATAATAATAATAATAATAATAATAATAATAATAATAATAGTAATGATAATATTCCCGGCTTGGATGAACCAGGATGAAGACATACTTCTGACAATTGCTTTCCCAATAACTACCCAGAAATCATATCATTTTGCCACCCACTCCCTGAATCTAGTCCGGTGGTATGCATTTTTCCACATTGGGCAAATACAATTCTTGTTACTGTTAATACATGTACTGTTAATACATTTTAGTAGAAGCGGCCAATTCAAATATTTATTTTTAACCATTTTTAAATTTTGTATGGTATTGTACTATTGTTTTTAAACTGGCTGTAAGCCGCCCTGAGTCCTCCGGGAGAAGGGCGGGGTATAAATTTAATAAAATGAAATAAAATGAAATGAAGGTTTTTAAGGAGAGATTGGACAGAAATTTGTCCAGAATGTTATAGGATCTCCTGCTTAAGCAGGGAGTCGGACTAGAAGACCTCCAAGATCCCTTCCAACTCTGTTATTCTGTAATCTTTCTAAATGTTTTCATTTTAATCCAACTAAAAGAATGAGTATGTGATTGCAATGTAGTTAAACGTTCAAAAATATTAGTCTTGCAAAAGTATGCTGGTTCTCTCCCCAATCTCCAAGAGAAGCCTTATTTTCTGCTTTTGCTGATGAATCAGGATTTGAACTTAAAAATATAGCCAATTGTCATATATTCCTTTGTTAATATTTAATTCTTTTATTCTCTGATAATGATGCATTCAGGAACACACTAAAGAGAAGCCTACTCTGCATTTCTTTGGTGTGCCTGGAGGACGGGTAC
>NW_015414693.1:0-1717 GCF_001527695.2 Protobothrops mucrosquamatus | reverse complement strand
CTATAAAATCCCCTAGGCCAGTCCCGCTTGCTGGAACAACCACGTCTTGAGGGCGCGGCGGAAGGAAGGGAGATCAGGAATCACCCTGATCTCTGGGGGCAGTTCGTTCCAGAGGGTGGGAGCTCCCACAGAGAAGGCCCTCCCCCTTGGGGTCGCCAGCCGGCACTGTCTGGCCGACGGTACCCTGAGGAGACCCACTATTGTGATATGACAATAAATAATAAAACAGCATTAAATACATATATGTTATTAGCCATCAGCATAAATATATAGTTGAATATTCCCACTTATTACATTTATTTCCATTGCAAGATGGCAAGTAGAAAAGGTGTTTTATTTCCAAGATGAGCAATTTTGGGAGCCTTATTAGGATGTGGATTGAGCTTAATGAGACTCATGAAATATTTAACTCTGGAAAAATTCTACTTTGAATACTGATAGGATTTGGTCTTCCCAATTCACAACTCGGTAGAAGCTCTAACTTAAGGAGATTTTAATGGAGCAATCTGGCTACCCCAAAGGCATCTGAGATGCTCTCATACTTGATGGAATCCATGGCAGCATTAAAACCTATAAGATATCTCTAGCAAAAGTTCAAGAATGTTTTTAAAGTGGATATTTATTAGACATTTCAAATATGGATTAAAGAACTAGTATTTCTGATAATGCCCACCAATGGAATTTATGTCTTTAAAAATGTTTGAATGTGTCAAAAGATCTGAGATTAAAATTGATTCATCAAAAAACTCTATTCAGTGAAGTAGCCTACCTAAGAGAAAGGACTTTAAATTTTCTATGTTGTAAGTATATATATAAAAAAGGATTCACTGACCTATATAATATGGTTATGTAATCAATTGATATCCTTTGGAGAGAGTATATATAAGAAGATTTATGGAAAAATGTTTAAATGTTAGAGGTGAATTATAAATCAAAGTTTGGGAATTTGCCTGTTTACCAGGAATTATGGTTGGTCAAACATATTGGACATATGATATTATATTAGATATACTTTTGTCAGAAAAGTGTTATATCATTGTTTTGGAAATGGTAACATTTTTGATTATTCAAAGGATGCAGCAACATGTGCTATTATGGCATACATTTGGTGACATTTTATAATAATAATTTGTATTTTTTAATATATTTATTAGCAAACTATATACTATAAAGTATTGTTTACACTTTATATAAAGTAGTATTCTCTATCTTTCTCTTTTTTATACGTATTTTAATTTGTGCTCATCTCTTTTCTACTTGTTATCTTTATTTTACTTTAAAGATTGTTTAATAGTGTTGTTAAACATTTTTTTTAAAAGTCTATAAAAAGTTGGAAATGAAGTGAATGCCTTGTTAATAAATATTTTGGGGACAAAACAGTTTTTATATAATAGAAATTGCCCAGCACAATTCCTATGTTTTGTAACAGTATAAACAGTCTAGCACAATTCCTATCTTTTGTAACAGTATAAATAGTCTATACAAATCATGTCTCCATACAACATAGTTAAGGAATAGTAAATGAAACTATTAAACACAGATCATCTTTCAAAATAACTGCCAACATTAATACATTATTTCAGTAATACTCCGGAATTGTCTATGATGTGTTTGGTCTATTTCAATATATAGTAGTAATAACCTTTCATTTAACAGCAATATACACAATAGCTTTTATAATCATTGTTCTGTGATGCAAATAAAATTATGACATGGC
>NW_015414692.1:0-1717 GCF_001527695.2 Protobothrops mucrosquamatus | reverse complement strand
GGAGGAGGAGGAGGAGGAGGAGGAGGAGGAGGAAAAAGACTGTGGGGTCCTTGGTGCTCTCCGAGCTGGGTGGTTTCCTTGCAGACATTTCATGACCCAACTAGGGAACATCATCAGTGCTAGAAGGGAGGAGGAGGAGGAGGATTGGGGACATCCTCCCAGGAAGCCCCCAACTCAGGGAGCCCCAAGGACCCCCCCAACCGAGTTCCACCCTGAGCTACAGATAGTCTGCCCATCAACACGTAGAATAGCTGGAATTTTTGTTGACGTAGACGTGAGACCCATAGCTTGGGTTGGGGTGGGGGGGGAGGCCGGGGGCTGCCCCCTCCTTGAAGACCCCCACTCTCCCCTCACCCAGAACCTGTCGCTTGCTCCCACAGCACCTGCCGAGGGGGGCAGTGGCTCTGCTCGCAGGATCGGTGCGCCGGGGAGTGCACCCTCCACGCCCATCTCCACTACCTGACGTTCGACGGCAAGCGTTACTCCTTCCGCGGGGTCTGCCGCTACACCCTGGTGCAGGTGAGGGGCGGGTGGGGAGGGGGCCTTTGTGAGGGGAGCAGCCCCCTGCCTTCTCTCCAACAGAGCGCGGGCAGTCCTCGACTTACAACGGTGCCTTTAGTGACCGTCGTCGGAAGCTGCCGCAGTGCTTATTTGTCCAACGTACGGCCGTTGCCGTATCCTCTCTCTATTGTCACCGGATTTGGGTGCAGCTGAGGGACAGATGGGGAGGGGGCTTTTGTGAGGGGAGCAGCCCCCTTCCTCCTCTCCAACATAGCGCAGGGCATCCTCGACTTACAACAGTGCCTTTAGTGACCATCATCGGAAGCTGCCGCGGCGCTTATTTTCCCGACGTACGGCCATTGCCGTATCCTCTCTCTATTTTCACCGGATTTGGGTGCAGCTGAGGGACAGGTGGGGAGGGGGCTTTTGTGAGGGGAGCAGCCCCCTTCCTCCTCTCCAACATAGCCCAGGTCGTCCTCGACTTACAACGGTCCCTTTAGTGACCGTCATCGGAAGCTGCCGAGGCCCTTATTTTCCCGACGTACGGCCGTTGCAGTATCGTCACTCTATTTTCACAGGATTTTGTCGACGGGAAGATTCAGATCGAGGCGGAGAGCGAGCCCTGCGGGAACCAGGGCGCCGTCAGCTGCCTCCGGGCGGTGACCGTCACTGTGCAGAAGACGTCAGCCCGGCTGTCCTTCGCAGGTGAGACCGAAGGCCCACCCTGGGACCTTTTGGGGGGGGGAAAGAAGATCACCTCACCTGCCCCAGGTGAGCTGCGCCAGCTGCCTCCGCCGACTGGCAGAGAGAGGAGCTGAGTTCAGCCTGGGGGCAACTGCCTCTTCTTGGGGGACCCAGGCTGAAGAAGGCATCTGGTGACTCAGCCTCAGACAAGGTCAAGGACCCTACAGGTCTCTTCCTCCTCCTCCTCCCCTTCCCCTCCCTCTCCTCCTCCTCCTAGCACTGATGATGTTCCCTAGTTGGGTCATGAAACGTCTGCAAGGAAACCATCCAGGTCAGAGTGAACCAAAGACCCCACAGTTGTTGCCCTCCTCCTCCTCCTCCTCCTCCTCCTCCTCCTCCTTCCAAATCCACTACCTAGTAGCACTGATGATGTTCCCAAGTTGGGTCAGGAAACGTCTCCAAGGAAACCACCCAGTTCAGAGAGCACCAGGGACCCCACAGTCCTTCCTCCTCCTCCTCCTCCTCCTCCTCC
>NW_015414691.1:0-1717 GCF_001527695.2 Protobothrops mucrosquamatus | reverse complement strand
CGGTAATTTTGAATATATATTAGTAAGAAGAAGGCTATTGAGTGATGAATTAACATATTGTTTATGATAATTAACTATATCTATTATTGTTAGTTAAATACATGTACCCAGACACTATGCTGTTTGTTAAATATTGAAAATGTTATTTGGGAAAACCCCAACCCTAACGTACGTACGTCCGTCCGTCCGTCCGTCCGTCTGTCCGTCCATCTATCTATCTATCTATCTATCTATCTATCTATCTATCTATCTATCTATCTATCTATCTATCTATCTACCTACCTACCTACCTACCTATCTATCTATCTCTATCCTTCATTTTATCTATCATCTCTCTCACTATTAGCTATCTATCTATATCTCTGTCTATCTCTCTCTCTCTCTCTCTCTCTCTCTCTCTCTATCTGTCTGTCTGTCTGTCTGTCTGTCTATCTATCTATCTATCTATCTATCTATCTATCTATCTATCTATCTATCTATCTATCCATCCATCCATCCATCCATCCATCCACCTACCTACCTATCTTTCTCTATATATATCTGTCTGTCTATCTATCTATCTATCTATCTATCTATCTATCTATCTATCTATCTATCTATCTATCTATCTATCTATCTATCTATCTATCTATCTCTATCTCTATCTCTATCTCTATCTCTGTATATCTATCTATCTATCTATCTATCTATCTATCTATCTATCTATCTATCTATCTATCTATCTATCTATCTATCTATCTATCTATCTATCTATCTATCCATCCATCCATCCATCCATCCATCCATCCATCCATCCATCAATTCAATTTATTCAACTTGTTTGCTGCCCATCTTACTGCAAGGTTTCTGAAAGCCAGAGACACTCCTTCCCCTCGCCTCTGGTTGCTAAGGAAACCCCTAAAGGTCTCCCTAGCAACCGCCAGGGGGTTCTGCCGGTCGCTAAGAAAACCCTTCCTTGGTGATGGCCCCACCAAGAGAGGAGGGAAAAGAGAACCTCCCTCTCCCTCCCTCCCTCCTCTCCCCAGCCAAAACCGGATCCTCGTCACAAAAGGAGGACCTGCCCTCTGAAAGAACTGTAGAATAACAGAGCCGGAAGGGACCTGGGAGGTCTTCTAGTCCAGCCCCCTACTCAGACCAATTTCTGTCCGGTTTTTTTCTTGAAAACGTCCAGTATTGGAATTAAAAACTTCCACTGTTGGAGACTCAGTCATCTAGTCCAACCCCCTGCTCAGGTAGGAAACCCTGTCCCATTTCAGACAAAGGGCTGTCCAGTCTCTTCTTAAAAAATTCTGGGAGTTGAAGTCCTCAAATCTTGCCAGGTTTGTAAACCCCGTTCTAAAGGGCACAAAGCTCTTGTACATGAGATGGGTCAGCCAAGCCCTGCAGCCTCTCTCTCTCTCTCTCCCCCTCTCCCTCCCTCCCTCTCTCTTTCTCCCTCCCTCTCTCTCTCCCTCTCTCTCTCCCTCACTCTCTATCTTTCTCCCTCTCCCTCTCTCCCTCCTTCTCTCTTTCTCCCTCCCTCTTTCTCCCTCTCTCCCTTCCTTCCTCTCTCTCCCTCCCTCTTTCCCTCCCTCCCTCTTTCTCCCCCTCTTTCTCTCTCCCTCTCTCTCCCTCCCTCTCGATCTTTCTCTCTCTCCCTCTCTCCCTCCTTCTCTCTCCATCTCTTTTTCCCTCTCTCTCCCTCCCTCCCCCTCTCTCCCTCCCTCTCCATTCCAGC
>NW_015414690.1:0-1717 GCF_001527695.2 Protobothrops mucrosquamatus | reverse complement strand
CCTATTCTTAACAACACATATAAAAATACAGGAAGAATCCTATGGCAAGCTGAATACACTGACTTGGAAAGCTGCTAGGCAAAAGAAGAAGGCGAGAGCCAGACTCAAGAGAGATGATTTGACCTACCAGATGGAGTACTACATGACTAAACATTTGTTTGAATATCGTTAAAAGAATAGTTAAATTTTGGATATGAATGGGTTCTATAGTAAGAGAGATGTGATTCATAAGTAGTATAGTATTTCTTTATGATATGGGAAATTAAAAATAATGGGACGATTTGAATGAATGAAATTTTGGATATCCAAATGTAATCAACTTGGAGAAAATTATAACTGATAAGAAATGTTCCAAATATTGAAGGGAAACTAAGTTTAAATAAGAACAGGCAAAAGCCAGACTCAATAAAGATGACTTGACATACTAGATGGAGTACCATATGATCAAACATTTGTCGGAACATGGTTAAAATATTAGTTAAATTTTGGACATGAAGGGGTTCTATAGAGAGATGTGATTTGTAAGTAGTGTAGTATTTTTTCTATGATATGGGAAATGTAAAAATAGTGGGATGATTTAAATGTATGAAATGTTTTGGATATTTAAATGTAATCAATTTTGAGAAAATTATAACTGACAAGAAATGTTTTGAATACTGAGGGGAATCTAAGCTTAAATAAAAGTTCTGAAAACTTATAGCGATTTACATAAGATGATTTTTTGCAAATGCAACTGTAAAATAAGCTGATTTTCTAATCAGATGTTACATACTGATGTTATTGTTAAATACTAGAAAAATGTTTACATTCAACTTTGTATGTATTGAAAGTACTAAGAACTATAGAGTTATGGATCTCCCTAGTATAAAATTTATGTTATCTTCTAACAAAAAAGAATATATTATAAGCAGACACTTATGAATAGAAATTGCTGGTCCGTTCCTTCCTTCCTTCCTTCCTTCCTTCCTTCCTTCCTTCCTTCCTTCCTTCCTTCCTTCCTTCCTTCCCTCCCTCCCTCCCTCCCTCCCTCTCTCCCTTTGGTTACTTGATTACACAGGCTAGGATCTGTCAAATACTCCTCATCCATATCAAAACTAAGTAAATGCAAGAAATTTAAAAATAAAATTTTATTTGGTATCATATAGCAGTGGTGGCGAACCTTTTAGAGACCAAGTGCCCAAACCGCAACCCAAAACCCATTTATTTATTGCTGTGTGCCGGGTGGGCATGGCCGACTGGGTGGGCATGGCCTCGGTGGTCACAACCATAATAAAAAAAACTTTGTTCCCGAGAATTTTTTTTCTAGCAGCCAGGCAGAAGAGCGGAGCCCCGAGGCAAGTGTCCCGGAGCCGTTTCTGCCCGCGTCTTTCTCATTCTCAATTCTCTTGCCCGTGTGTTGTCTGCACCCCACCCCCCAATTGCTCTACGCTTCGCAGCCCAGGGAGTGAGATTCAACCCCCCTGCCTCAGGGCCCCGCTCTTCTGCCTGGTGCTGGCAGCTCTTTCATCTGCAGCGGCTGGAACAAGAGGCAGGTTGCAGCAGCCCATTAATCTTTTTGCTGCATCGGCACCTGGGGGCTTGCTATTTCCCCCCCTCCACCCAAAAATCTAGGTCGAGGTGCAAACCCAGCTCATGTGCCTTTGCTCAGGAGGAGCAACTTATTATGGTTGTGAACTAATCCGTAATAAGAGAGGTTTTACTTCTTGCCGATTTATGG
>NW_015414689.1:0-1718 GCF_001527695.2 Protobothrops mucrosquamatus | reverse complement strand
CCCCCCCCCCTTTGCACACAAAGCGTTAAAAGTCTCTAGCTCCAACATCCATTCCCAGCACAGGAAGTTGCTCCCGTCATACCAAGCTCAGCCTCTCTCTCTCTCTCTCTCTTTTTTTTTTTTTTCCTGCAGGGAGAAAATAAACTCAACCTCGAAAAGGAATCAGCTCTAAGCTTGGTTTTGGATGAGGTCCAGTTAGGGATTCCCAACTGGGGGGAAATCTCATCCTTTGAAGGGGTGGAATGAAGGTCCAAGGTGGGCAGAGAGGCGATGGACATTTTTTTTTTCCAAATGAAAGAACTGGTTTTGCTTGGAGTGTCCCTGTAATGTGTAACACCAGTTAAATTATCAAAAAAAAATGTATTAATTGAATATCAAATCAGGGTTAGAAGGGTGAAAAGGAAGAAGGGGCTTTTTAATCATGCACAGTGAAAAAGCAAAGCAAATTCATACAGTGGCGCAGAAGATATTACAGACAGATGTCATGATTTAAGCAGAATTATTCTTACTGAGATTTAGGGACAAGGAATTAGAAAATAAATCTGGGAAATTAATGCTGTATGCCGTAATTGAGGTAAGATTGTTGTATGCCTAAAAAATGGAAAAGGAGTGAAATGACTAAAGTGGACGATTAAAAAAAATTAAATGAGTTTGGATAAATGGCAGAGCTGAACCGTTTGACTTTTTTTTTAAAAGACTGGAACCTTGAAATACACTTTTTGGCATTGTATTCAAATAATAACACAAAAATAACTGAATAGACTGCTTGCAATCCTTACGAGTGTCCTATTGAGTAATAATTGCAGGACCTCAGTAATTTATTCATGGATACAGTTCTAAAAATATAACTTTGTTTAAAATAAAAGGATTATAATAAATAACAAAATAAGCAGAATGTTTTTGATGCAGTTCTTGAAAGAGATACGAATGTATCTCTTTATCTTTGTAAATATTGTATCATTCTTTTGAAAATACCGTGGGTCTTTTACAACATTAGATATACCAAAGAATACATTGGCAATCCATAAACAGAGTCATCCACATGGACAGCCTACTAATTCTAATATTTTTTTTTAAAGAAAAAAATGCCATTCCAACACCACACAAAAGCAGGGTGAAAGGAGGCCCTTTTTTTGCAAACAATTTTGGGAATTTGGGGATTTGAATTGAACACAGCATGTTAATTAAGCGGCTTTATCTTTTTTTTTTAATTTTACTTCGTTTCATTTTACTTTACCTTTTTTTATTTGTCGTGTGGCAAGCAAAACTGAGGAGAAAATTCCTCAAACATTACCAACGGGGCTAGAAAATGGATACAGGTAGTCCTATATATATTTATATAGATATAGATATATATAAAATGTTCATCTCCCAGAGGATTCTGGGAGTTGAAGTCCCGCGCCCGTGAGGCAGTAGCTCGCCCGGCCTTCCGGCGCGGCCGTCAAGCGCGGCCGTCAAGCGCGGCGCCTGCCGCAAAAGCGCCGCGCGGGGCCTTAGCAACGGCCCGGCGGCCTAGCAACGGCGTGCTTTCCGCGCAGCATGGCCGAGGCGGGCGAAGAGGGCCGCGGCCCGGCGGCGGCCGAGCTCGGCCCGGCGGTGTCGCGGCACCTGGCCGGGCTGCAGGAGGAGTCCCGGGCGGCGCGGCTGAGGGCTCTGGCCGCGCTGCGGGCCTTGGTGACCGAGGGGCCCCCGGCGGCGGTGCGCGAGGTCTTCGGGCC
>NW_015414688.1:0-1718 GCF_001527695.2 Protobothrops mucrosquamatus | reverse complement strand
GTTGAAGAGCCAGTATTTACTGGTTTGTTTGATGTCTGGGATAAAAAACCCTTAGTGGTCCATAGGAGTGTCCTGGGAGTACAGTTTAAAAAGTCCATCTGGAGTGGTGGCTGCAATGGTTTAATAGGAGCTCCAGATGTTTCTATATGTAATGTGATGCTTTCTTTTGTTCTTTCCTGGAAACAAATTTCAGGAACTAAAACTTTTTTCTTCTTCTTCTTCTTCTTGTGCCATATCCATTATCCGACGTTGGCGATCATGTTGGCGATCCTGTTTTTATCAACAGCCGCACAAAAAAGTGCTGCTGAGTTTTGTCCAAACCAGTCCCTTAGATTTTTGATGAGTTTTGTCCAAACCAGTCCCTTAGATTTTTGATGTTCCTCTTCTGCCTGGACCTCGTTTGCCTTCAATCTTTCCCTGGAGGGTTAAATGGAGTATGCCATATTTTTCTGGGTGTCGCATCACATGTCCGAAATATTCTTTCATTTTTTAATTGTTTTGATGATTTCCCTTGGCTTTCCCAGGCAACTTATTTGTGATCTTGTGATCTTATTTGTGATTTGTGATCTCCTCATTTGTGATCTTGTCAACCCAGCTTATATGTAACAGCTGCCTGTAAATCCACATTTCAAATGCTTCTAGTCTCTTCAGGTGGCCTTCTGTCAGAGACCACTCTCTACTCCATAGAGCAGGATAGAAAAAATATAACATCTGACAAGCCTGATTTTCACTCTAAAGCTTATGTCGTGACTGCAGAAGACCTTTTTCATTTTGAAGAATGCTGTTCAAGCTTTCTCTATCCTTGTCTTTACTTCCAGTGGTCATGTCCCAGCTTTTATGTAAATTAGAACCGAGGTATGTGATCCTTTCAACTTTTTCTAATGGTATTCCTTCCGAATTTATTGGTGGTAAATTAACGGGTTGTTTGCTGATGACCATGATCTTGGTTTTTGAGGTGTTAAGCTTCAAGCCGTATTTTTCAGATATTTCTGTGACTCTGTTGATGAGGAGCTGAAGGTCTTCATGCTTACTGGCAAGCAGAACTGTATCATCAACATATCTTAAATTGTTGATCCAAACACCGTTTACTTTGATGCCAGCATCGATGTTCTCCAGTGTCTCGTTGAAGATTGACTCAGAGTAGATATTGAACAACAGTGGAGACAGAATACATCCCTGTCTGACCCTCTTCGTATTTCTGCATCAGCTGAGTATTTTTGGCCTAGTCTCACATTTGCTACCTGATGCCAATATAGATACTTTATGATTTGGATGTCTCTGTCATCTAGTCCCCCTTGTTTCAGGATTTCTAATAGTTTGCTGTGTCTTATTTTATCAAATGCTTTTTCAAAATCAAAACTAGAGCAGTGTTTCTAAATATGGTGCTTCCATAATGAACTTTCCCTATTAATTTTTCTCATACCTTTAAAGCTCTCTGAGTCAGCTCAGTATTTTCACTTCACACAAATGACCAGGCTCAAATTATCCTACTAAGAGGACCAGCAGCAGCAAGGTGGAGGGTCCCAGTTATAGTGGCCTTGGATACACCATTGAAAGATCAGGTTAGAGACAGATCATGATGGAGAAAATCTATCCATGTAGTTGATACAAGTCAAAAACAACTTGATGGCATATTATCAATCAACAAATCCATTTTCTTTGTTCTGAATTTATTTGCACCAATTGCATAGGTCAGTGATGGCAAACCTTTTAGAGAC
>NW_015414687.1:0-1718 GCF_001527695.2 Protobothrops mucrosquamatus | reverse complement strand
AATTCACCCCAGATAAGGAGAACATGCTGAAATGAAGTGATGTGAAAATTTAAAACCTCCTTTAGTGGATTAGAGTTAAGAATTTTCCTAAGCCAGATTCCAGATTCATCAGAACTTTGCTAGATGTTTTTGTGGCAGATAGCATGTGTTCTTCATGCTGGTATCAAGGCTTTAATTCTCCAACAATTATCTGCCTCTCATTCCCACAGCTGCAATAAGATACGCCTTGGCAAGACTGAGTTAATTGCTAACTATCTGGAATTTCCCATAAAGATAATGACGATCAAAGATAACATAAATGCAGGTAGAGGAAGAGGCTTTCCTTTAATATATTTGGAAGCACTTTTAACACCTGTGGCTTGTTTCTCCAAATTGCATTGCTAGATACCAAGATGAGGCTGTTGCTATACAAGACAAGCAACCATCTTTAGGCTGACTAGTGAGGAAATGCTGCTGCAATATGATGTCAGCTGCAGAATGCAGATTGAGCTGTTGCTTTCTAAAGCAGCTTTCTTCAACCTTTACAGCAATAGAGCAGCAATCTTTGCTAAAGCAGAAGCCTAGTAGATGCAATAATCCTAAGAAGTAGGGACAACACAAATATTAATAGTAGGGGCCATGTCAAATCTTGGCTGCTCCTTACAAATATGCCACACCCTGGAATTAGAACTTCCTTCAGGTAAAGAGGATTGCCATTTTATTTCACCTATTCATGGAAGAAATAGCCAAATAGTACAAATCTACAAATAGATTTGTAGACTTCAATTCCAAGAATTCTCCAGCCAGCATGAAATCCACATATCTTAAAGTTGCTAAGGCTGAGAAATATTGGTCCAATCCAAACTTCTCCAGCCTAGGCCCTAGCAGATAGATTGTGCTACAGGTAACTGGAATGATAGGGACTGTAGCCAAAACATCTACAAGGTACTTGATTGCTAAAGACAGTTCTATCAGTCAGATGCAGCATCAAAAGTGTTTGGGGACCCATAGGATTGGTTCACATAATATACTCAGTCATGGTTTGTTCCAATTGTTTTGATAAATTAGTCACAATGGTTAATAGCAATTATAATAGCAATAGTTTACAAACTGCAGTGATAGGATTTACAAAATGGGCTAAACAAAAATCATATAAAATTCACTGAAGTGTATAAAACTAACCCAGGGCTTCTTTACTATTATATCGTAACTGGGGACTTTTCCTCACAACCATCTTAACATGCTATGTTTTCAGTTCTTGAATTAGCAGAAAATATGCTACCACAAATTGCCCTGCCCCATATTCTGACAGCAGTTGGTACTTACTTACAGTTTTAATATAGAACAAGTTATGGAACATTACCAAAACGTCAATGCACTCCTAGATTGCATTAACAGGAATCATATCAAGATCACATGAAGCATTAGTACTGCTACATACTGCCTTGGTAAGACCACTGGATCTTACTGCATCCAGTTCTGATCAATACAATACAATACAATACAAAAAAGATGTTGAGACTCTAGAAAGAGTGCAGAGAAGAGCAACAAAGATGTTTAGGGGTCTGGAGGCTAAAACATAGGATGGTCGCAGGAACTAATATGTCTAGACCAGGGGTAGTCAACCTTGGCTCTTTTATGACTCGTGGACTTCAACTCCCAGAATTCCTGAGCCAGCTTAGCTGGCTCAGGAATTCTGGGAGTTGAAGTCCACGAGTCATAAAAGAGCCAAGGTTGAC
>NW_015414686.1:0-1718 GCF_001527695.2 Protobothrops mucrosquamatus | reverse complement strand
GGGCATCCAGGAATTGGGGGGCATTGGGCTGGGGGGCACGGAGGAGGAGGAGAAAGGGGTCAGCTGGAAGGGGCCTTCAGGAATTGGGGGGCGCTGGGCTAGGGGGCACGGAGGAGGAGGAGGAGGAAGAGGAAGAGGCTGGCTGGAATTGGGGGGCGCGAACAAGTGGGGGGCCGACTCAAGCCAAGGGCAATGCCAGCTCGCCCTGCCCAGAGAGCCCCCCTCACCCAGCCCTCCTAGCCGGGTGAGAGTTGTGCCTCTGGGCTGTGCCAAGGTGGAAAAGGGGCTCCTAGTGTAGGACCCCAGTTGAGACAGTCCAGGTCGGGCGAAGTGGAGAGGAAAGCGGGGTGGCGAGGGAGGGAAGGGAGGGAAGGCAGACTTCAACAAGGTCGGACAAAAGTTGGGAGTAAGAATTTCCCGGGGGGGGGGGTATGAACGTGTGAACCCGAGACCAGGGCACGCTGCCCCCAAATCCAGTCCAAGGAGTTGATGCCCTTTGGCTGACCCAGTGCTTTGGTTTCCCTGCTGGGGAGACGGATTTGGGTTGGGGGCTTTTAATCGGAGTGATCCCACCCCCACCCCGTCGTCTTCTTCAGAGGGGGTCCTAGCGGGACAGGGCTGGACGGAGGGCTGTTCCAGGGGCAAAACCTCTGCAAGGGCTGGTTTCTGGGCCCAACATTTGGGCAGCCCAGGGGAGGGGAGGGGAGGGGCCAGGGGGGGGGTCGCACAACCCCCTTGATATCTGGGGTGGGCCTGCCTACTTGGGGTGTTGATGGCCAGGCAAGAGTGGTGGGGGGGCAATCTCATCTATTTCCCTCTGCCCGCATTCACACAACCTTGTGGCGTCCTCTCCGTTTCAATGCCAGCAGCCAACGAGGAAGGCATGTCTGTGGCTCACTTTTATTGCGGGCAAAAAAACACTTCCTGGCCAACTGCGGCCTTGTTGCTCCACTTTTGTGGGAACCAGCTGGGCGGATTTGGGAATAACCGGGACGGGCAGGCCGATGAAACAAAGCGGGACCCAAAATCCTGGAATCCAGAACAGCCGTGGCTATCTTTTTTCTTCCCTTAGCTCTGCCTGCCGTTGGAGTTTTGCCCTCTTTTCTTCCCCGCTGGGACTGAGCGACACTAAAATTAGAGTCTGTTCCTATTCCCAGGCAGATGGATCCTGAGAACAGGTGGTGCCCCAGGACTTAGTGGAGGGTGCTGGATTCGATTCTGCTTCCTCCTCCTCCTCCTCCTCCACCCCCTCCCCCGAGACGGGCGAATCTTGTTGGACCTTGGATGGCCATCTTCTAGCTCAAGGGTCCCCAACCCCCGGGCTGTGGACCGGTATCGGGCCGCGGCATGCCAGCAAACGGTCCACACAAACAAGCAAAGCCCCATCCATGGGATGCAAGCAGCAGACAAAACCACGCACCCTCCGGTCCATGGAAAAACCTCTCTCCGTGGAACTGGTCCCTGGTGCCCAAAACGTTGGGGACCTCTGGACTAGCTCATGAGCCTAAGGCCTGTCCTTCCCCCCCCCCCCAGCACTTCCTTGTGTCATGTGTAGCGTTGACACCTTGCTTCCCTCCAGCTGTTGGCTCCCCTCTTCCACTGGGGTGCGGGCTGAGAGATTCCAGCTGCTGCATTTTTTTGTGGGGCAGGGACCCGCTGCTGCTGGGACCTCAGAGGGGTCGAGAGCTTCCAACCTCTGCATCTCAAGCAGATGTTGC
>NW_015414685.1:0-1718 GCF_001527695.2 Protobothrops mucrosquamatus | reverse complement strand
GGGCTCTTCCTAGATGGAGTCAGGCGTCCTCGCCTTCCTTTATCTTCGACCCTTCATTTCTCTGGTTTTCTGTCTTCCGCTGCTTTTCTAGGCTTTTATGAGCCAGAACGTTGAATGGCTCAACAAAAAACGAGACTCTCCGTTCGGGAGGAAAACACCCGCTTGGATAATTACCATAAACCCATTCCACTTTTTTTTTTCCGTGTTTTTTTTCTGGGAGAATTAAGAGCTTCTTTTTATTGGCTGGTATCCGCTTTGGGGGCGGGGGAGAATCTTTTGGAATGCCAGGCCTGGAAAATAAACTTTTATTTTTATTTTATTTTTACGTCGCCACTGAAGAGATCTAAACTGCCCATTTTGTAGCTGAGGGGGCTGTAGGTTAGAGACGGAAGAAATGGTTGGGCTGTGCAGGAAGTGAGGACGAAAGAAAACGTAAGGAAAGTGTCCCACTTGCTTTTAAAGCTACCAGTCCATTTACTAGACAAAATCCAGCAGAGCATCTTTGAAGATAACAGATTAAGTAGGTTGCAGCCAGGGCTAGTTGGTCAAAGGTTTCAGTACAACCACAATGGAGCAACATTATTTCTGTTGCTAAGCAAGACACGTTAAGTGAGTTTTGCCCCATTTGATGACTTTCTCACCACAATGGTTAAAGTGAATCATTACAGTTCTTAAGTTAGTAATAAGGTGGTTAAGTGAATCTGGTTTCTCCCATTGCTTGTCAAGAAGGTCACAAAAGGGGAATCACGTGGTCCCGGGACACCGCAACCGTCATAAATGTGAGTCAGTTGCCAAGCATCCGAATTTTAACCAGCGGGGATGCTGCAACGCTCGTAAGTGTGAGAAAAACGGTCCTAAGTCATTTTTTTCAGGGCTGTTGTAACTTCAAACCGTCACTAAGTCGAGGACTATCTGTAGTAAGAAAAAATCATCACTTGTCCATGTTTTCTCTGTGGTTTTTTTTTTTCATTTCTCTCTCTCCAAAGAGAGAGAGAGAAGTTGGTATAGGTATTCAAATTTAGAAAGACAGACCAGAATGATAATTAAGCAAGTTAATTAACTCGTTGCACAGATTGCACACCATAGCAGTGGGCTGCCTGCTGTGTCCAGTCTGCTTCTGGCTTTCTAGGAATCTTGGGTTTGTTCCTAGTTGTGGAAAATAAAGCAACTATTTTGGCCTGGTTTCAAAACCTCAGTGCAAAGTTCAGACAGCAGCCGGTAAGGGCCTGGGTCCTTTTTTCCAGCACCCTGTTGCTTGGGTAGGACGAAGCTAAAGATCCAAAAATGGGTGAAGAGTAAATCAGATTTCACCCTTCTTGTTGAGCAATTCCAAAGTTAGGTTTAGCATCTTCCACGGATCTATTGGGGGCTGCAGACTGGACATCCCGGTTCTGGACGCAGCAAATTAGGAAGGACCCTGTTAAATTTGAGCCTGTCCCATGGAGGGTTTGTGAGATGTAAAAAAGCTGGTATATTTTGACCAGAGAAGTCTGCAGAAAGACCCAAGTATCTGAAGGTCTGTTTATTTATTTATTTATTTATTTATTATTTGAATTTATATCCCGCCCTTCTCCTTGCGGACTCAGGGCGGCTGACAATCAATTAAAAACACCACTAACAATCACAAGTTAAAATTAATTAAAATGAAATATTTAAATTGTCTAATTAAAAAGTAATTAAAAACCCTCTAAAAAACCCCTCTTAAAAATTATCCTAGG
>NW_015414684.1:0-1718 GCF_001527695.2 Protobothrops mucrosquamatus | reverse complement strand
GAAGGAAGGAAGGAGAAAGGAAGGAGATGGGAATAGGAAGGAAGGAAGGAAGGAAGGGAGATGGCAATGAGAAGAAGAGGGAGGAAGGAAGACTGGCAGAAGGAAGGAAGGAGATGGGAATAGGAAGGAAGGAAGGAAGGAAGGAAAACAGACAAGGAAGGAGGGAGGGAAGGAAGAACGGAGGAGGAGAGAGAGAGAGGAAGGAGAAGGAAGGAAGGGAGAGGATGAGAGGGAGGGAGGAAATAGACAGAAGGAAGGAAGGAGGGAAGGAAGGAAGGGAAGAGGGAGGAAAACGGATGGAAGTCAGGAAGGGAAGGAAAGACAGAAGGGAAGGAAGTCTGACCAACAGCATCAGCATCGGCTGCTACCGGTCAGGGGCCACGGACGGCACTCTGCACATGCCCGTGCGTGCCCACCCCAAAGCACGGCATCCTGGCTCTTCTGGCCAGCTGCCCACAGAAGGGGGCTCCCTGCACGCTGCCATCCCCCAGAGGACGTGTCCATCATGGCCGGGCCAGCAGAAGACCCTCCCCCTGACCCACCCGGAGAGCCCCTAGGCAGGGGGAGAGACCCCCAAGGGGGGTGAGAGCCCAGCCCTTCCCCCCCCGAGCCCCCCAGCCCCCCCAGCCCCACCTGGAAGAGCTGCTGCTGGGGCAAAGGCTGGGCCACCACCACGATGCCCTGGTTGTAGCTGGAGACCCGGGTGGCCGTCAGGTTCCCGTTGGAGAGCAGGATGTTCTTCCCGTGGTTCTCCAGGAATTCCATGGAGGGCGTCGCCGAGGAGGGCAGGTCGCTCTCGCCCTGAAGGACAGAAGGACAGGGTTGGGGGGGGTGGGGTCTTCCAGTCGAAGCCCCCTTGCTCAAGCAGGGGGGTCTATCCCATCCCAGGCAGGTGGCTGTCCAGCCCTTTCCGGCGATGGAGAGCACCCACGACGTCCGGTGGCAAGCAGTTCCCCTGGCTAACTGTCCTCACTGTTAGGAAGTTCCTCCTTAGTTCTAGGTGGCTTCTCTCCGGGGTCGGTTTCCATCCGTGGCTTCTCGTCCTGCCCTCCGGGTGCTTTGGGGACCCTCTTCTTTGGGGAAGCCCCCCCCCAAATACTGGAAGACTGCATATCACCCCTAGTCCTCCTTTCCACTAGACAGCCCCAATTCCTGCAAGCGCTCCTCTCCGTAGGTTTTAGTCCCCTGATCATCTTTGCTGCTCTTCTCTGGCCTCTTAATGTCTTTTTTTTTTTAATAATATGGTGACCCAAACAGGGAAGGAAGGGGGGGGGGTTCACTAGCCATCGCTGGGCCCTTCCCCTTCCCCAATTCAGACCCTTCCCCAGTTTTTCCGGTCTCGGTCCCTCCCCAGGGGCTCCCCTCCCCTCCCTTGCGGCCGAGCAGTGAGAGAGAGAGAGAGAGAGAGAGAGAGAGAGAGAGAGAGAGAGAGAGAGAGAGAGAGAGAGAGAGAGAGAGAGGGAGTGAGTTAGAGGAGAGAGAAGAGAGAGAGAGGAAGAGAGGAGGGAGAGGAAGAGGGAGGGAGAGAGAGGAGAGAGAAGAGAAGAGAGCAGAGAGCGGAAGAGAGAGAGAGGAGAGATCAAGTGAGAGAGGAGAGAGAGGGAGAGGAGAGAGGAAGAGCAGAGAGAGGAAGAGAGAGAGGAGTAGAGGGAGGGAGAGAGGAGAGAGAAGAGAGGGAGAGGAGAAAGAGGAAGAGGAGAGAGAGAGAGAGGGAGGGG
>NW_015414683.1:0-1718 GCF_001527695.2 Protobothrops mucrosquamatus | reverse complement strand
CATGCCCGTTGCTGGTTGGCTAACTAGCAACAGGGTCTTGCCAGCCAATGGAATTGTGTGATTACAAGCCAGGGGAATCCCATAAAAGAGGGCTCCCCTGGCCCAGAGAGCCAGTCCGGATTTACTTCATGCCTTGCCAATAAACCAAGAGCTGACTGTCACTCGACTCGTGTCTTACTGCCTGCGCGATCTAACACTAAGAAAGGCTGAGCACCAAAGAATTGAGGCCTTTGAACTATGGTGCTGGAGAAGACTCCTGCGAGTCCCCTGGACTGCAAGGTGATCAAATGGTCAGTCCTAGAGGAGATCAACCCTGACTGCTCTTTAGAAGGCCAGATCCTGAAGATGAAACTCAAATACTTTGGCCACCTAATGAGAAGGCAGGACTCACTGGAGAAGAGCCTAATGCTGGAAAGATTGAGGACAATAGAAAAAGGGGATGACAGAGAATGAGGTGGCTGGATGGAGTCACTGAAGCAGTAGGTGTGAGCTTAAATGGACTCCAGAAGATGGTAGAGGACAGGAAGGCCTGGAGGAACGTTATCCATGGGGTCGCGATGGGTTGGACATGACTTCGCAACTAACAACAACAAATGATATCTCATTAAAATATCAATAAACTATAGGGGGAAAGAATTAAAACACCTATAGCTGCCACTTTTTTTTTTTTGCAAAATAAGATGAAAATACTATGGAAGAAAGCTTCATTTTCAGACACCTACCTCATCAAATTTCAGTTGGAAATTTTCAAGATTTTTTTAAACATCTTCCATGCCTGTTTTAAAGCAGTGACAGTATGAAGGAGGATAGGATAATATAGTAATCTAAGTTTATCTGCAAAAAATCTAGATTGTGCTAAATCAGTGCAGAAAGCTCTTAATCCTACTTAAACTTTCAAAATCTGCTTAAGATATAACTATCCTCTTTTCCACTTGCTTTTCTGGAATGTTAGATTGTGCACAACACTGATGTTCATTGCTTAACCATTAGTGCATCTCAATCATTGGCTTTTATGGTATTGGTATAACTGGTTGGCAAGCCTGGTCCCACTTTGGAAGGCTCTCTTCATCACTGGTAGGTTTTGATTGAGTAAAGTTTATGATTTCTTAAGACTATTGTATGATTTAGCAAAGGTAGCCAAAAGAGGTTGCCATAGTGAAATATAATGTGGAAATAGGTAAGCCAGAGAAAAGCAGAGAAAGGGATGTTAAGAAAATAGTGAATATATAAGTCACTCTCTACATATTTCAGGCTGTCACTCATGACTGAGATGGCCAATTTAGAATTTAAAATTAAGGTTTGACCCAAAATTGTGTACCAGATTGGTCAGCTTTGAGACCATATCTAGAGTGCTGAGAATTGAGCTGAACTCTTGGGCCTTCCCAGGAATGCAGCACTTCATCAGCAGAAGAAAGAGCAAAATTAAAATTTGTGGCCACATTAAAGAATTTGAGAGTGAAGTGAATGAAGTCCAATGTAATATGAACCATGCTATTCCAAAAGGACTCTGATTAGCAATAGTGGGTCCTACAGTAAGTTGTTAAATCTTATAGGCTCTTTTGACACCAATATGAGCTGGCAATCAATCACACCACGCAATCTTTTTCAGCATTCCCCACAAATAGAAGTGAAGTTATAACACTCTCAGATACACTAGATAAACCACTGAATCTATGAATTAAGCTACTCTATATGCAGTGCTTCAAAGATACCTGGTT
>NW_015414682.1:0-1718 GCF_001527695.2 Protobothrops mucrosquamatus | reverse complement strand
CCTGTCCACGTCCTCAGGAGCCACAGAGTCAAACTCCTCCCATACAACAGTCTCAAGACCTGCTCCCGCATCCTCCCCCGGGGCCACCCAGTCAGAGTCCAGGCCTTCTCGGATCCGAGCGACTTTGTCATACAGATATTGCGCAAAGTCCTCGGCCCTCCCCTCCAGGGGATCCCCCCCTCCCCCAATTGAAGGAGAGCGCGGGTCACCCTGAAGAGGGAGGCCGGGCGGTTATCTGATGACGCAATGAGGGTGGAATAGTAATTAGACCTCGCCACCCCCATTGCCACAAGGTAGGATCTAATACTGAACCTCTATAAAGGTATGTGAAAATGACTTTGAGGGACAAGGGGAAGAGATATTGCCTACGAAGGGTTCCCCAACCTTTCTGGGTTGGCAGCCCGGGGGGGGGGAGAGGGAATGATTTTGTGGGAGGTGAAGGATACTTGCACAAGTGGGCCCACAAGAGCCGGCAACAAGCTCTCACAAGGACTGTGACTGCCTGCAACAACACTTGTGCAAGTGGGACTGCAACCTCCTGCAACAGCACTCATGCGAGTGGGGCCACAAGCACCTGCAACAAGGCTCATGCAAGTGGGATGAGCACCTGCGACAAGGCTGGCACGAGTAGGACCATGAGCATCCGCAACGAGATTCACACGAGTGGGACCACAATCACCTGCAACACTTGTGGCGACCCTCACGCAAGTGGGGCAATATGCGCACAGATGCGCACACACTCACTAGCCACTCACGTGGCCCTTGGTAGTGGGCCATGGCCCACAGGTTGGGGGCCCTACCCTAACCTTAATAGTCAGATAAAAGGGGGAGGAGCCCACAACTACTCAATGAGCAAAGAAAAAAATTAAAAAGGCTCCACACTAAAGTATCAAACTGTTAAAAGTGACAGAAGGAGATCTATATTTTCAGACTTGCAAGATTGATGACAGGCCTCCCAGAGAAACCAAACAGGAAACAGGACTAGGTGAGCTAATTCTACTCTATTGTCAGACTACATTAACAGAATCTTCCAAATCTAAAAATATAAAACTCCCCCAGACACTTTTAACAGTCAGATAGGATAAATCCTTTTTAAGATTATTTGCCTCTTAAGCAATTTTGGGCTCCTCTCCCTTTTATCTGATCATTCCTTAGGCAGCAACTCTTCCTCTCACCCCTCAAGGTGATTCCAACATACTCTTACAGTCTCGTACACACACACACACACACACACACACACAGAGAGAGAGAGAGAGAGAGAGAGAGAGAGAGAGAGAGAGAGAGAGAGAGAGAGAGAGAGAGAGAGAGAGAGAGAGAGAGAGAGAGAGAGAGAATTTGATACAGAATTCTGATGAATCTTTACTGCAATCCCAGAACTCCAGTGTTGAAAATTTCCTTTGGAACTTGAATAATAAGGCTAACATCTAGTTTCGTTTAGAAAACTATAAACATCATTGTCAAAGAATGCTAATAAACGTATCACTATGGTGCTTCCATGTTAGGATTCCTCACTGTTAACAGAAAAGGAAAAAATATGCTGAACTGCTACCCAAGAAAATTCTTTTAATATTTCATGTTATGGTGGATTTTTCCAAGTTATGCTGTTATACAAAAGACAGTATTCTTTATGACACAGGATAATAGCAGGCTATGTCTGATATCACTCTGATTGAAGTAACTTATGTGTGGATTTTTAATTTTAAAAAAAGCCTTCAAAC
>NW_015414681.1:0-1718 GCF_001527695.2 Protobothrops mucrosquamatus | reverse complement strand
GGCTGGTGTTTCCTCCAGGTCTTTCATGGACCCTTTTTGAACTAACAGGACCAATGGTGGTCCCTAACGTCCACCAACAATTGACTTGGCTTTCATTCGGCCGGTCTGGTGGCCAAGCTAGGTGAGAGCATTGGCAGCAGAACATCCACGGTGGAAGCTTCTTACGCTGACTTCTAGAAACTGTGTTCGAAAATGAAAAGTTAACAGAAACCTAACAATGTTTCTAAGTAGCTCTCTAACCCATCATCTCGGTGACTCTTTTGGTGGCCGGCCTCAGACAAGTCTCCCTTTGAACACCAAACGGGAGGAAGCTGCTTTGTGGCTTGGGATCAATTAGGTGTGTGTCCAGGAGGAAGCAACTTCTCAAGAAACTTTGCCAGCCTCCCTTTTTAGTACATTTTTCCAGGCTTAGCTCCAACACAGGAATCGAGGTAATATTATTCCTGTCTTAATTTCGTGCGCATTCAGGAGGGATGGGGTGCTCCAGTGCCATTGTTCCCCTTTCCATCGCCGAGAAGCTTTTCTTTACGTGGAAGAAGATTGTCTGATGGCCTCTTTCCTATTTTAGCCAGGAGGAGAAAAGAAGGCCAGCTGGACTGGATTGGAAGTGGGCGCAAAGGGGGTTTTCTTGAGGGTTGAAAGGTCTGCTCTCTTTCAGGTATGCCCAGGTACGCCCTGTTTCCCCTCCTGCCCTTTATATTAAGACCTGTGCTTCTCAGCCTTGGCAAGTTTAAGATGTGTGGGTTTCAACTCCCAGAATTCCCTACCCAGCACCCTGGGGGATTCATTGAAATTCTTTATAGCGATAATTATTTAGTGTGTCACTCATAAGTCAAAGAATGTTGTCACAGTTTTGTCCCGCACTGTTAACATTGTGAACTCTCAAGCTTCTTCCCTCTGTTATGTATTCAAGATGGGCAGTGATTAATATTGATATGTTACTTATATGTAAGGGTGTAGGTCTATACATAGGTTGTATAGAGTATGTTTAAATGTGTGTTATGTATGCATACACTTTGACAGCAAGCAACTAAATTTCATTTTTAATGTGTGCCATTGTGCCCACAGTATCTATCTATCTATCATCTATCTATCTATCTATCAAACTGTATCTATCTATCTATCTATCTATCTATCTATCTATCTATCATTATCTATCTATCTATCTATCTATCATCTATCTATCATCTATCTATCTATCATCTATCTATCTATCTATCCATCTATCATTATCTATCTATCTATCATTATCTATCTATCCGTCCATCCATCCTACCTACGTACGTATCATCTATCTATCTATCTATCTATCTATCTATCTATCTATCTATCTATCTATCTATCTATCTATCTATCTATCTATCTATCTATCATTATCTATCTATCTATCTATCTATCTATCTATCTATCTATCTATCTCTATCATCTCTCTATCTCTCTATAATCTCTCTATCATTATCTATCTATCATTATCTATCTATCTATCTATCTATCTATATCTATCTATCTATCTATCTATCTATAATCTCTCTATCATTATCTATCTATCATTATCTATCTATCTATCTATCTATATCTATCTATCTATCTATCTATCTATAATCTCTCTATCATTATCTATCTATCTATCTATCTATCTATCTATCTATCTATCTATCTATCTATCTATCTATCTATCTATCTATCTATCTATCTATCCATCCATCCATCCATCCATC
>NW_015414680.1:0-1718 GCF_001527695.2 Protobothrops mucrosquamatus | reverse complement strand
TGGGAATAAGAGTCAGACAAATTGAACTGCCTTCCCCTTCAACTGTCAGATCATTTTCCACCATACTGTTTTCCCAGGATCCAGGATAGTTCACTGTGGTTGGTCTTTTACCTCAATCATACCTGTGCTTCCCTGCTGCCTTCTGACAATTTTAGCTCTTTCTCAGTCCATCTTTCTGAAGGATTGTGGCCTACATATCTGACAGCTTTCACTAAGAGGGAGATGGATATAATCTGTTCATTTTCCCAACTATCTATCAAAGTAGTTGATTCTCCCAAACTGGTGATGCTTCTTCCAGATATCCTATCAGCAGTGCAAGGAAGAAGCACCTGATCTCATGATTTTGCTTCCTTTCTGTTAAATGAGGGAAGATGAGGGGATTTTGCTATGTACCATAGAGTTCATGAAATGGGGCTCTTGGAGATTTTTTGTTCTTCATGCTCTCAAGTCTCCATATTTTCTGGCTGGGAATCCACATATCTTAAAATTGCCAAAGTTGAGAAACACTTCTCAGGAATTTTTGAATAAGATATCATCAATATACACTTTTTTCTGTCTAAACCAGACATGTCAAACACAAGGCCCAGGGGCTGGATGTGGCCCACGAAGTGGTTTCATGTGACCCATGAAGCCATCCTGGAAACAATGAGGGAATGGCCCCCACTGCCTTGGCCCTGGCCCAGGCTGGCCGGGAGCCAATGTACAATTTTGCGGTGGCCATCTATGCTGAAACGCATTCAGTCTTAGCTCCACAAGGCCATCTGGAAACAGCAAGGAATCAGCCCCTGCCGCGTCGGCCCCGCCCCCTGGATGCATGCTAGGGAGGTGTCACCCTTTGTGAGGAATGAAGAAATGGACCATGCCTTGGCGCTTGCTCCGGTCCCACCCCCTTCTGCCAGAGACCCTCATATCTGTCCCACTCCTGCCAGGCCCCCACAGGCACCTTTGATGCGAACGATGTAGAGCTGGCCATGCCCACCCAGTAGGCCACACCCACTCCATCCACATCCACCAAGTAGGCCGCACCCACCCTGGCCACACCCACCCGGCCCCCCAAGGGCAACCGCAATGCTGATGCGGCCCTCAATGAAATTGAGTTTGACACCCCTGCTCTAAACCATACGAGACAGTGGCTTTTCTGAACACATTCTGATGTCAAATTAATGTTGTTTCCTGACAAGGCTTTGATTGTACAATTAGCCTTGCCTTGTTCAGAGAATATTATGAGATGACCCTGTTCTCCATTAGTAACCCTCCTGTCTCTTCCCACAATTTCTGTTTTGTTTTTTCAGAAAAAATCCGTTTAAGTTAAGGAAAGATTAAATGGATGCATAATCATTTTAATTAGTGGAGCATTTTGTTTGGAACAAGGAGCAAGTAAGCTGAAATTCAGTCTTGATGAGATGGATCCAGGCTTCCAGAAATTGACAATGGCAAATTGTCAAAAAGGAAGGAAACATATTCTTCCAATATACTGTGTATATGTATAGGTATATGTGTATGCATATATGTATAAGCATATTTATTTATTTATTTATTTATTAATTACATTTATATCCCGCCCTTCTCCTTACGGACTCAGGGCGGCTAACAATCAGATAAAAAACACACACATTATACACCTATTAAAATTGATTAAAAAGAAATATTTAAACTCGTCAAATTTAAAAATAAATAAAACCCCTTTAAAATCCCTTAGGCCAGTCCCGCAAGCTGGA
>NW_015414679.1:0-1718 GCF_001527695.2 Protobothrops mucrosquamatus | reverse complement strand
GACTACTGTTGGGGTCTGAGAGCCAACACCTCGTCCATCTTCAGTCACTTCGCCCTCGTTAAAGACTGGATCAGCAAGAGGGGGCGTGTCAAGTTTGACTACTTGGTCTCAAGAGCAGGCATCCAATGAAAACCCACATGTGAATTCTCCATCTCCGTACTGAGAAAAGGCGTTCAGGTAAGACAACGCCCCTTCTCCTGGATTTAACTGGAGGCAACATTCAAGAATTGCGGTCATGTTTACAGTAAGCTTACTCTGTTCCTAATAAAAACAGAACAAAATAGGTCACCTTTTCTTGCTTTAATGCATCTGACTGTTCCAGTATGACATATTTGATGAACAGCAAAATGGCTGAGAAAAGATAAAATCCATTCTCTTGAATAATATAGTTAAAAATAAAAGCCAGTGGTTGTGCCATAGATTATACATCTTGGTTTGAATTAAAACCATGCTAGCTTCCCCTTGATGAAGATAAAGGCCAATGAAAATTGAAGCACTTAACAGTTTCATGGTTTAAATGACTGAATAATATGGAGGGTAAAACTGTATGGTCTTTAAAGATGTGTGTTTCCCAACCACAAAGATTGAATTGGGAAATTCTGGGCATTGAAATCCACATATCTTAAAGTTGCCAAGTTTGAAAAACATTAAGATATTCCTTTGCCTGATATAGAAGGGCTAGCCTTATATTCTATATAAAGTTAAGCATGTTTCTTTATTTGCCAATTTTCTCTTGCAGTTCTATGTGAAAACAATTTACATCCATGAATCATAGCTATCAGTTAGAGTTTTGCCATTTTGGCATACATTGTCAGTGGATTGTATGTTTGCTTATTTTTAATAATATTCATACTGTCAGTATGCTTTTAAAGCTTATTTTCAAGAACTTTTGATCTCTATGATCCAATGAAATTAAATGGCATTTTTCAAAATGGAACTGAGGTTGCATCTTTTAAATTACTCATGAATCTTCAATATGAAATAAAGATTTTATATAAATTCTGACAGGACGTGTAGACAGTAGATCAGACTTTGTCTGTGCTTATGTCTCTTTTGTCTGATTGATAGTAGGAAAACTTCATGCTGCAGTGTAGCTATCTGCCAATATCACACCCAACCCTATAGCCTTGGCTCAGTAGTTTAGTTGTCTGGCATTGTTCAAAGTGTGCAGGTTGGATTCACATCATTGTGCTTTCATTTAAGCACTGACACACTGAAGTACTCAAAGGTAGCAAATGCAACTAAATTTCCAACTCTTTTTGTAGGACGAGACAGGGCTAGACAGACAAGGCTAGACAGAAAGCCTGGAGATGCAGTGATAAGAAAACTTTCACTTACTGAAATGTTAGCAGCTGTTGCCAAATATTATGTGGACCAGGAACTGCTGGGAAGAAAAAAAAATGACAAGCTGAGAGTGCAGAATCATTTCATTTTCATTATTTTGGTGAAAATTTATTTGTGTTCTTACTATCCAGTCATAACTGCATTTATTTGGAGGTTTGTTCCTTGATTTTTCTATTGGATCAATTTCAAAAGCATTTATTAAACCTTAAGCAATCAGGTCATGGGTAATCTAGCTAATCATAGTATAATTTTCCAGAATGCAGCCCTATCACACTTTCCTTTCTGTGTGTTTTAACATTTAGGCATAAAGCCAGAGATTTAGAGGTTTGGTTTCTAGCTTAACAGAATAACAGAGTTGGAAGGGATCTTGGAGG
>NW_015414678.1:0-1718 GCF_001527695.2 Protobothrops mucrosquamatus | reverse complement strand
GAGAACAAATCCGTTACGACCCAAATTACAGCGTTTCCAGCACTTTCAGGCAGTGCTGACGGACTTGCTACCGGTTGAAGCAGTCCTGGGGATTTTCCTTGCCGCCGTTTAGCCGCTGCGCATGTGGGGCAGCTGGCTACATAAGCTTTCTATGTTCTTTTTCAATGCAGGCCCCCCAAAACTGCCTTTTAATGAGATGTAAAATGCTTCCCCCTCGCTTTTCTTCCGGTCCCGCCAAACAAGGAAGATGGGTGACTTCCGCTTTAGAGATTCTCGCCTTACTTAAGGACCCACCTCAGCTAACCACCCAAGGAAGCAGAACTCTTCAAACAGGCCTCGTCACAAAAGGATACTTTTTATTAGGGGATTAGTGACAGCAGGGAAGTCAAGGCGAGATCTGGGGAAAATCCCGCTCCAAACGGCACGGTCACACCAGCAATCTTCCTCCGCCCACCAAAGTCACAATGTCCGTTTGAAATCCAGCCAATCCGCGAGCGGCCGCGATGTTGCGGGTAACTGGCGCGAGTTGGCGCGCACCTCACGGTCTCCTCCAGCTTTCGTTTCTCTCGCAACCGTCTCCCTGATAAGGGAGACACCTTCTTCTCTCAGGCTGAGAGAGGCGGGGGAGGGAAAGTAGAAAGCGAAAGTTATCCCAAGCGAAAGCAGATCCGCCCCCCCTCCCAGCAGACTAGCAGGCCCCCAAACGGGAACACATACGCAGGGAAAAGCATAATCTGACAAAAACTTTGCGTCTGAGTTTGGCTCGAATTGCTGGTTGTCATCCCAAAGGACGGGGACTCGCGGAGGTTCGCATCTCAGCCTGCTGCCGACATTGGAAAAGGCGCAATGAATGCATTACGACGAATCACGAGAGAACCGGAGAGGGGTGATTGAAAAAAGCCGAGAAAGAAATTAGGCCCTCCCCAGACATTATATCTCAGTGTTTACTGATGAGTCTTCTTCTTGGGAAAAGCAGAGATCCTGGAAGAAAGTTTTGGTTTTTCTGGTGGGATAAAATAGGGCCGCCCTCCATTCTCCTCGACCATCTTCTGGACCTTCACCATCAGCTCCTTGACCTGCTTCGCCCGCTCGTCTCCTTCGGCCCCGTTGTTAAACCCGCAAAAGCGATTGACGCACTTCTTAATCAGCTTACACAGTTTTGGGTTGTCGGATTTTTGGACGTACTCCTGGAGGGAGATCCCTCCCAGGTCCTCCTTGCAGGTGAAGAGGACGACCGTGTGAGGGATGGACTCTTTCCCAAAGATCTTCCGGACCCGCTTTGCGGCGGCCTTGTCTTCCTTCGTGAAGCGCCCCACCTGGGTCACCAAAACAAAGGCGTGGAGACCCGGCTGGCACATCTGGCGGCATTTTTTCATCTCCTCCTTCAGGGACGGATCCATCTCTTCGGAATCGAAGAAGGCCGGCGTGTCGATCACAAAGATGTTCTTGTTTTCCCAGGTTCCCTGCCCGCTTTGGCACTTCTGGGTGGTGGTCTTCGCTCCCAGGATGGACTCGAACGCCCTCTGGCCGAGGATGGTGTTGCCCGTGGCACTTTTCCCGCCTCCGGACTTCCCGACCAGGATCAGTCGGAAGTCGGCATCGTCCCCTGGGAGTTTGGAAGAGAGAGGGAGAATCTTAGGGCAGAGTGGAGTTACACGGCTGGAAGGGAATTCAGTGAATATATGGGGGGGAGGGAGGGGGGGAGAGAGAATATTAGA
>NW_015414677.1:0-1718 GCF_001527695.2 Protobothrops mucrosquamatus | reverse complement strand
ACAGTGCTTCGCTAACTTGGGCTGATCTCAAAAAATGAAACAAGAGTCAAACCGAGTTTATGCTTGGATGGAAATCAACCAAGAAATAAATCCCAGGGCTACAGAGAAGACTAGGAAATTGAAAACCATCTCTGAAAAAGGCAATGGCAAAGACCACTTCATTGTTGCCGATTAAACTACACAGACATAGCCACATAGTAATGTGAGTTGAGCTGAACTTAAGCAAAATTGTATTATCACCAACATTCTTAAAAAAACACATGAGTATCCATGATTTGCATCATTCCCAGATGAAAGTGAGTTGGCCGTAAGTTAAACACTGTTCAGAACAAAATTCCCCTCTCCTCTTTGGTCTGGGATTTCATTAACACTCCTATTTCTTTCTCTTTGCTGGCAGTCCTATCAGCCAGAAGGAATTCTTTCTTCTGAAATACGCTAACTCAACTGCCTGCAAGGTCCTCTGATGTTTTGCTTGGGGACATCTCAGGCCACCTACCTCTTGCAAAGAAGAAAAAAATCAGTGCGGTGGACAGGTGAACTTTCTCTTACTTCCTCCTACTCTCTAAACTCCCACTTGTTTATTAATTCTGCAACTTCAGCACAGCTGGAGATGCATTAGCAATGCAGTTTTTGCCCAATCTAATATCCAGCAAAGAAGAGTAAAGTTGGCAATTAGGAGTGTTTGTGTACATAACTAAGGCCAATGCTGGGCTAGGAAGGGGAGGAAAGAAAAAAGACAGAAATCCTATTGGAGAGAGAATCAGATAGAAAGAAGCACGGCAATGTAGAGGAAACCGAGTGTCTATTCTGGCTCATGGGCCTTGTAGTGAGGAATCTTGAATTACAGCACTGGATTTGGCTCAGGAAGCTTCTGTTTCTTGGTCATTAAGATGCCACAAGAGTCCTTTTCTTCTTTGGTTACAAAGGACAACATGAAAACTACTCAGCTGTGAGTATCACTGCAGGTCAAACCAAACCAGGGATGAACTAAATGTTCCTTTAAATAGCTTATAAACAGTTACTTATATTTTTTTTCCCTCTTATCAAAAATAATTGTAGAATCTGGCTGAGGAGGTTTTAAAACTTTTGTACTCTTTCATTATGGTACCAAGCCTTGCATATAAGGAACGGCTGCTGGAGTTGGGTATGTCTAGTTTGATGAAGAGAAGGACGAGGGGGGACATGATAGCAGTGTTCCAATATCTCAGGGGTTGCCATAAAGAAGAGGGAGTCAAGCTATTTTCCAAAGCGCCTGGAGGCAGGACAAGAAGCAACGGGTGGAAACTAATCCAGGAGAGAAGCAATCTAGAACTAAGGAGAAACTTCCTGACAGTTAGAACAATTAACCAGTGGAACAACCTGCCTCCAGAAGCGGTAAATGCTCCAACACTGGAAGTTTTTAAGAAGAGACTGGACAGCCATTTGTCCGAAATGGTATAGGGTTTCCTGCCTGAGCAGGGGGTTGGACTTGATGACCTCCAAGGTACCTTCCAACTTTACTATTATTATTATTATTATTATTATTATTATTATTATTATTATTATTATTATTATTATTATTATTATTATTATTATTATTATTATTATTATTATTATTATTATTATTATTATTATTATTATAAATCACTATTTGCTCCTATGGCAGATCCTCTTTATCTGCATACTGCAGGCACAATAGTGAGCAGATTTTGTTTGGGACTGCCAATAGATTAAAAAAA
>NW_015414676.1:0-1718 GCF_001527695.2 Protobothrops mucrosquamatus | reverse complement strand
ATGAGTCATAAAATCATGGCAAGAACAAGCAAAGCAAAGGGATTGCACCATCTGTTCTTCAGGATGAATTGGCTACATACATATTGCTATCCTCAACAGGGGACCCATGTTTGAACCCCAGATTCACACAGTCAAACATAACAAAAAGAAAAAAAGGTGAATATAATATCAAACAGTTACCAGGGTCTTTTCAGATACAATTGAAAAGCTAAAAGTAACCTAAGCTTTCAATCAAAAACATAAAGAAATGCATTTTGCCTTTATTTCTATTTACTCTTATTGATTACAATCCAGGTTAAGGGCCATTTAAAAAAATCTGGTCAAATTAATTCTTCATCTGTTTCATCTTCCAGAGCCTATAAAATGTTAAAACATTGGCTGCATTCCCAAAATGTTACAGTCTTTCAATAGTCCTATTCATAAAAACTCATGACAGAGCATCAGAATTTCAGAGTGGACATAGAGAAAACCTTTACTGGAAATATAAGTACAATATAGATAATTTGTACAGCTTTCTTGCACAGGTATAGTTGAAGTATATTAAGGTTTGTTTGTTTATTTTTCTGATTTTAAAGCACAGACCAGCTCTTCATATGACATATTATATGAATAACCTTAATACATATAAATATCTAAATGGAGGAAAGTAAATAAAAAAATAAATAATAATTTATTTGCAATTTTATGTCTCTGCCTTAGTCTATTTATATTTTAATGTTTTATTCAAATTTTTAATAAAATTAATTGAAAACCAGTAGACATAAAAGTTCCTAGATATGTAGTTACCAGTCATTTTCAGAAATGATCACAGATTAGCCCTATTACAGAAATCAAAATTGTATGAAGCAATACAGGTGTGTCTTTAATAACTTGTAGTTGAATTTTTCCCAGTCAAGTATTAGATTTTATATTTAGCCATATTTGCAAATAAGTGACAATAAAATTTGTTTAAATAAATTTATAAATTTGCATTATAAATATATAAACTTTACATTAACCAGATTAAAGAACAAAGCCACTTCTATACTAGTTAGATAATTTTATCATCCTTCACTTTCTAGTTTGAGTAAATGTTTGTTTTTACTTAAATAATAAGGATCCACTATTACATTATTATGACATTCGTTAGCTTTAATTCCTAGTTACATATGGCTTCCAAAGAGGCTTGTGTTTCCTTAAGCAGATTTTTTTTATGGATAATCCATGTCTTATGTCATTCAGTGACCATTCAAAGGTATGACAGTTATGGCAAAGTTATGGTGTGTGTTGGTTCTCTCCTTGATTAGTTTCCATCCATTTCTTCTTGTTCTGTCTTTGGATGTTTTGGAGAATAGGTTGATCCCCTCTACTTTGTAGCAGCCCCTCAAATATTGGAACACTACTATCATGTATCTCCAGGTCCTTCTTTTCACTAGACTAGACATACTCAATTCCTGCAACCGTACTTCATATGTTTTAGCCTCCAGGCCCTAAGCATCCTTATATTCTTCTCTGCACTATTTCCAATGTCTCAACATCTTTTTTATATTGTGGTGACCAAAACTGGATGCAGTATTCCAATTGTGGTCTTACTAAGACTTTGTAAAGTGATACTAATACCACATGAACTTGATTCTATCCATGTATTCATCTTAAGAGAATCTACCAATCTCTCAAGATGGCTTCTGCAACATCTTTTCCCCTTTTTATCTCTTTTTTTTTTTTTTTTTTTTTTTTTT
>NW_015414675.1:0-1718 GCF_001527695.2 Protobothrops mucrosquamatus | reverse complement strand
GCTGTCCAAATTCTTCTTAAAAACCTCCAGTGATGGAGCACCCACAACTTCTGGAGGAAGGTCGTTCCACTGGTTAATTGTTCCCACTGAATCCCTATAGTCAACATTGATGCTATTTGGGTAATCCTCGGCATAGGACCACAGTCATCCTTAGTGAAGTGTGCAAATCAGTGTCTGCAGAGGCATAGAATCAAGATCATGCGAAGCATTAGTACCGCTTTATAAAGCCCTAGTAAGGCCACACCTGGAATATTGCAGCCAATTTTGGTCACCCTATCACAAAAAAGATGTTGAGAATTTGGAAGAAATTCAGAGAAGAGCAACTAAGATGATCCAAGGCCTGGAGGCTAAAACGTACGAAGAACGGCTGCGGGACTTGGGTCTGGCTGGTCTAAAGAAAAGAAGAAATAGGGGAGACATGATAGCAGTTATTCCACTTTTTGAGGGGCTGCCACATAGAAGAGGGGGGTCAAATTATTCTCCAAGGAACCAGAAGGCAAGATAAGAAACAATGGTTGGAAATTGTTGATCAAAGAGAAAAGCAACCTGGAATTAAGAAGAAACTTCCTGACAGTGAGGACAATTAACCAGTGGAACAGCTGGCCTCCAGAAATTGTGGGCGCTCCATCACTGGAGGTTTTTAAGAAGAGACTGGACAGCCACTTGTTTGAGATGGCATGGGTTCTCCTGCTTGAGCAGGGGGCTGGACTAGAAGACCTCCAAGATCCCTTCTAGTTCTATTCTGTTCTATTTCTATTTCTATTTCTATTTCTATTTCTATTTCTATTTCTATTTCTATTTCTATTTCTATTTCTATTTCTATTTCTATTTCTATTTCTATTTCTATTTCTATTTCATAACACAATTTTCTACCTTGACTAGGAGATGCTTTCACACGTTAACTTTGATTAACCTTTGGGAAGGGGAGGTTGGCTTAGTGTGTTGCGTGTAACCCCAGCCATGATGGTTCAGCTCCTGCTTCAGGCTATTGTGTGAATACACCAAACGCGTTAGATCAACAGTCGGGTTAAGAGGGTTGTGTGAAGGCAACACTTGCTTCCCAAACGGTGGACTTTTCATAGCCTTGCAACAGCCACAAGAATAACCGCGGCTTCCTCTCCTTCAGCTGAGTGCCACGTGCCGTGGCCTCTGGTGGGAATGCGTCACCAATGCCTTCGATGGGATAACCACCTGTGACGAATACGATTCGATCTTCGCCGATCACCCAGGTAGTTGAAGATTCACAGGGGCCCAGGAGATCATCTAGACAGGTAGTCCTCGGCTTACGACCACATTTCCGTTGCTAAGTGAGACAGTTGTCAAAGCGAGTTTTGCCCCATTTTTATGACCCTTCCTTGCCCTAGGGCAGAGGTGGGGAATCTTGGCTCTTTTATGACTTCAACTCCCAGAATTCCTGAGCTGGGCATGCTGAGGGGAAAGGGAGAGTTTCCAAGCTGAGCCAGGCTGGCTGAGGAATTCTGGGAGTTAAAGTCCGCCAGTCATGAAGGGGCCATAGTTCCCCCACGCTGGCTCAGGAATTCTGGGAATTGAAGTCCGCCAGTCATGAAGGGGCCATAGTTCCCCCATGCTGGCTCAGGAATTCTGGGAGTTGAAGTCCCCGAGTCATGAAGGGGCCATAGTTTCCCCATGCTGGCTGAGGAATTCTGGGAGTTGAAGTCCACAGGTCATGAAGGGGCCATAGTTCCCCCACGCTGGCT
>NW_015414674.1:0-1718 GCF_001527695.2 Protobothrops mucrosquamatus | reverse complement strand
AAGGAGTCTCCCAGTTCATCAGCCCTACTAAATAGACCAGGCCAGAAAATAAAACTCCACAGAAAAGGCTAAAACTACTTTTATAAAAGTATAAAAATCAGAATCTTCCAAGTCTGAATGTGCTGCACTTACTTCTCCTTCTCAACCTTTTTTATTTATTAGATTTTTATCCTGCCTTTATTACTTTATAGGTAATTCATGGCGATAAACCTACGAAGCACTTCTTCCTTCTCCTATTTTCCCTTCAAAAGCAACCTTGTGAGATGAGTTGGACTAAGAGAGATTGGCACAAAGTCACTCAGCTGGCTTTCACGCCTAAGGTGGGACTAAAACTCACACTCTCCTGGTTTCTGTGCTACTATTTTAACCAACACAGGTAGTCCTCAACATACGACTGTAATGAAGCCTGTCCATAACCGTTGTATGTCGTAACAGTCATGATGTGACCAGCCCAATTTTACAACTTTGGTAACAGTCCAGTGATTCGATATGGGTGCAATTTTACAAAAAGCCGGATGTGAATGTCAATTTTTGGCAAAAACCATTGTAAAATGTGATCATGTGACTATGGGACACTGCAAAGAGCATATGGGCATACTGCTGAGCACCAGACGTTCAGTAGTGTGACCCCGGAGGGAGTCTGACCATAAGAACTTTGTATCTTGCCATAAGTCCCATTTTCTAGTTGGTCATAACTTCAAACGGTCACTAAGCAACCGGTCATAAGTCAAGGACTACCCATACACCAAACACACTCTCTATTTCATTTACTTATGTAATTAGGGAGGTATCTGTCTAAGCTGTTTCTGAATGTTATCTCATTCTGAACTTTTAAAAAAATGATTTGGCCTTTTTTGCTGGGTAACAGTTTTTCCATATTTCCACAACACCAAACTCTCAAGCCTACATAATTCAAACTCAAACTAAATGTGTGAGTTTGTTACAATCAGCCAGATGTTCAGAATAAATTTGGCATTTTTGTCCACCTATCAAGTCCTTCCCAAGTACCTGGGATAGGCAGATGTAGATGTTTGATGGAGTTACAGATATCATTGCTGGATGTAAGCTGTTCCGAGTAAAGCTGCCTTTTGCAATTGACTGATGGGGAATTTGTCAATGCTGACAGTGTTTAAGTGGTGCTCCAGTTGTTTTGGGATTTCACCCAAGGCACATATTACTATTGGTACTACCTTTGCCTTCTTTTTCCACATTCTATATTATTATAATAAGAAATATATTATCTGTGTTCGTTTTCGATTCTCAATTGGGAAAATTCAACAGTTTGCCAGAACGCTCTGATTTAACATTTAAATAATACTGTACACGTCCACTATTACAAAGTCAAAGCACTTGTTTCCAACTTCTAAAGCAAACTTCAAAATAAGTAGAATAGAATACCTGTGTTTTCTTATTAAACTTGATGACAGTAAATTGTATTACATACCAGGGAAGTCCATTTCTCAAGTCGGAAAATTCAACAGTTTGCCAGAACGCTCTGATTTAACATTTAAACAATACAGTACACATCCACTGTTACAAAGTCAAAGCACTTGTTTGCAACTTCTGAAGCAAACTTCAAAATAAGTAGAACAGAATACCTGTGTTAACTTTCTTATTAAACTTGATGGCAGTAAATTGTATTACATACCAGGGAAGTCCATAATTAATATTTTACTATCTCATTTTTTTCAATTTAAACACCAATCTTTATTCTTTCT
>NW_015414673.1:0-1719 GCF_001527695.2 Protobothrops mucrosquamatus | reverse complement strand
TTGAGGGCGCGGCGAAAGGAAGGGAGATCAGGGATAACCCTGATCTCTGGGGGCAGTTCATTCCAGAGGGTGGGAGCTCCCACAGAGAAGGCCCTCCCCCTTGGGGTCGCCAGCCGGCACTGTCTGGCTGACGGCACCCTGAGGAGACCCACTCTATGGGAGCGTACCGGTCGATGGGAGGTACTCTGCGGCAGGAGGCTTCCCGATTGATTTTGCTTGTCAGAAGCCAGCAGTGAAGTTTCAGATAGGGATCACATGATCACAGAAACTACCACAGTTGTACGAGGGCAATTTGGAAATAAACCTCCGTTTGGTTATCAATGACAGACACTCGCAGGTACAGAACTTTTATTATACACATTAGAAAACTACAACATTACATTACTTTTTGACATAATTGCCATTCAAATTGAGGCACGTGTCATAACCTCTTATAAGGTTTGAAATTCCTTAGTACTAGTCGCTTGTTGCCAAATCTGGGCTATCGGGAGGGCGATCAAAAACATCCCAACGGAACTGCTTCAAAAGTTCTTGGGTGCGTCTATCAGTGTGCGGGCGAGCATTATCGTGAACCAACACCACACCAGAAGATTGTGGTGTTGCGAAGTTGCCAAAGGAGTACTACTAGTGAAGTTCATGGAGCGTGGTTCGACCATCAATTCAGAAGTCTACTGTGAAATGTTACAAAAACTCAGACGAGCCATCCATAATAATCGTCAGGGCATGCTGACTTCTGGTGTGGTGTTGATTCACAATAATCCTCGCCGCACACTGCTAGACGCACCCAAGAATTTTTGAAGCAGTTCTGTTAGGATGTTTTTGATCACACACACCCCATAGCCCAGATTTGGCACCAAGCGACTACTACTAAGGAATTTCAAGCCTTGTAAAACATTGTGACAAGTGCCTCAATTTGAATGGTGAATATGTCAAAAAGTAATGTAATGTTGTAGTTTTCTAATGTGTATAATAAAAGTTGGGGATGCTGTGATGACTATAACTTCAAGGAGTGGTTGTAAATCTCATTCAGCGCCATCATACATTTGAACAGTCACTGAAGAAATGGCAATTAACCAAGGATTAAGCGTACTATAAGGAATTGTTGGTATTCCTTTTAAACCTGGTAGCAAGCTGGTTACCAGCACAATAGATGAGATTAAAATTTACTGTCCTTTATCATATGTCATATGTAGTAGTCATATAAAAAACTTCAAAACTCAGGGGTTTTCTCCTAGTGGGGGATCTTTCCAGAAGAAATAAGTTAAGTGTATCAAAATTTATTAAGATATAAGTTGATGACTATGAGGACAGATTTGGCTAGCAAAGAGATTTGGCCCAGAAAAGAGATACTTTGCCGGTAATATCAGATTGGAAAATCAAATCTGGAAGATATGTAGCAATGGCAAAATTAATAGTATATATCCAGAATAGAAGTTTGATTAATTTGTAGCAATAATGGTTTTCCTATATATTACATATCACCCAATAAGGCAAACTCCAAATAGTATGCTGTTTCTCATTTTCTTCTTTTTCCTTTTATGTGATCATTTATTTTATTTCATCAGTGTTTTAATTATTATTATTTCTTTAAAAAAAACACAACCCTCTACAATCTTTTGAGCAATGTGAGTCCCTTAAACCAGAGGTCCCCAACCTTTTGGGTACCAGGGACCAGTTCCTTGGAGAGAGGTTTTTCTGTGGACCAGAGGATGTGTGGTT
>NW_015414672.1:0-1719 GCF_001527695.2 Protobothrops mucrosquamatus | reverse complement strand
TATTTTTTCCCCATGAAAGCTTAGTGTGGTCTCTGGGATCAAGGAGGAGGGCACCAAGTCAGTAAAGACAGACAAGAGGAAGGATGATACAATTGTTTCTTTGAGAATGAAAATTCTCTCTTCTTTTGGGTTAAAAATATTCCCCTTTAATTTGTGGTGAGGGTATAATAGGAATAGTTGCTACTTTATGTTTTAGTCTTTGTACTTAATGATTCAGTTGACATGTAAGATGCAAATTAATGGCTTCTTCCTCTTCTGGCTCTCATAATTGGTCTTTCCAGCTGAAAAGTGAGCATCAGTTTCTTAACAGAGTTACGTACTGAAATTTACTGAAAAGGAAGCTTCTGAATTACTGTGTGATATTGGTGGTAGCTTATTAAAAGAGTAATGGAATTTACTCCAGAAAATGTCCGATCTTTTTCACATTGAGATTTGCACCTGGTCTTTCAATGTTGTGCCAGGTCCACTCTCTCCAAATTGGAGACCAATGTTATTTAAATTTAAGTTACATATAATAACATGAAACTACAGTTTATGTAATTACTTCCCATGTATTTGATATTATGACTCTTCTATCATATGAACAATTACTGCATACTGAAATCTCTGGAGGGTAAACCCACCATATGAGGGGATTGCAGGGTGTCCTGGGACTTCAGAGTATCCACACTTGGTACACTATGCACAGTAGCATCCATAATGTGATGCATATGTATGTGCGTAATGGGTAGTAGAAATAACTGTGAAGAACAGGAGGAAGAGCTAAAACCAAGACAATGGTCAGATAAAAGAAATCTGAGTGCTAGGCAGAACTATAATCTGAGAAAGGATCTCAGACAAGCCCCTCCCTCATTCTCATGAAGATAAAGGAGAAGGGGGGAAGTGATTTCAGACTTGCATGATTCTCCTACTATAACCTTATAATAAAAATTGTATTGGCCTTTGTGTCTTTGCTTTCCAAGTTTGGTCTATATAATAATAATAATAATAATAATAATAATAATAATAATAATAATAATAATAATAATAATAATAATAATAATAATAATAATAATAATAATAATAATAATAATAAAGTTGGAAGGTCATCGAGTCCAACCCCCTGTTCAGGCAGGAAACCCTATGCCATTTTGGACAAATGGCTGTCTAGTCTCTTCTTAAAAACTTCCAGTGTTGGAGCATTCACCGCTTCTGGAGACAGGCTGTTCATTGGTTAATTGTTCTAACTGTCAGGAAGTTTCTCCTTAGTTCTAGGTTGCTTCTCTCCTTGATTAGTTTCCATCCATTGCTTCTTGTCCTGCCTTCAGGCACTTTGGAGAATAGCTTGACTCCCTCTTCTTTGTGGCAGCCCCTGAGATATTGGAACACTGCTATCATGTCCCCCCTCGTCCTTCTCTTCGTTAAACTAGACATACCCAATTCCAGCAACCATTCCTTATATGTTTTAGCTTCCAGTCCCCTAATCATCTTTGTTGCTCTTCTCTGTACTCTTTCTAGAGTCTCAGCATCTTTTTTACATTGTGGTGACCAAAACTGGATGCAGTATTCCAAGTGTGGCCTTACCAAGGCATTGTAAAGTGGTATTAATACTTCACGTGATCTTGATTCTATCCCTCTGTTAATGCAGCCCAGCACTGAGTTGGCTTTTTTGGCAGCTGCAGCACACTGCTGGCTCATATTTAAGTGATTGTCCACTAGGACTCCGAGATCCCTCTCACA
>NW_015414671.1:0-1719 GCF_001527695.2 Protobothrops mucrosquamatus | reverse complement strand
ATACAAAAATACAGAAAATAAACCCCGATAAAAGCCGAATTAAAACCAAATATTACAAGCTGTGTTTCCAATTAAAATACTTTTAAAATTATCCCTGCCTAAAATCCTCCCTAGGTCAGGCCCGCTTGCTGAAAAAGCCATGTCTTGAGGGCGCGGCGGAAAGTAAGGAGATCCGGAATCATCCGGATCTCGGGGGGTAACGTCAAGCATTCACTGCATTGAGATTTGAGAAAGAACTTGCGGTCAAAAATGGCGAGCAATTAAAGAAACCTGGAGAAATGACCAAGTTGAAATTGCAGTAATTTGATTCCTTGATTACTTTTATTGATGAAATGAACGACGGAGTGAATTGTTGTAACTTCTGAATATCAGATTCTGCCCATACAGTAGCTGTTTTTTTTCCCATTTCTGCCCTGTGCAGCTTTTAACGTGGAGAGCAGCAATTCCAAACAGTTTTATTAAAGCGTTTTCCACCATCTTGGAACTTTTCTCCAGAAGATTTGCCATCACTGGAGACTTTCAAAAAGAGATTGGACAGCCATCTGTCTGAAATGATATAGGGTCTCCTGCTTGAAGTTTGAAGTTTGAAGTTTATTGCATTTATATCCCGCCCTTCTCCCAATGGACTCAGGGCGGCTTACAGCCAATTAAAAACAGAACAGTCAATACAATCTACAAAATTTAAAATCAATTAAAAGATATATACAATAGGCCTATTCATGTTTTTAAAATTAATTAAAAAACCAGTTTAAAATATCCCTAGGCCAGTCCTGCCTGCTGAAACAGCCATGTCTTGAGGGCGCGGCGGAAGGAGGGGAGATCCGGAATCAACCGGATCTCTGGGGGCAGCTCGTTCCAGAGGGGGTTGGACTAGACGACCTCTAAGGTCCCTTCCAGTTCTATTTTGATTGGAATTAATCAAGGAGACAAGCAACCTAGAACTAAGGAGACATTTCCTGACAGTGAGAACAAACAACCAGTGGAACAGAAGTTGCCTCCAGAAATTGTGGGTGCTCTATCACTGGAGGCTTTCAAGAAGAGACTGGACAGCCATTTGTCTGACATGGTATAGGCCATCTCAGACAGGTGATTGTCCAGTCTCTTCTTAAAAATCTCCAGTGTTGGAGTGCCCATGGTTTCTGGAGGCAAACTGTTCCACTGGTTAACTGTCTTCACTGTCAGGAAATTTCTCCTTAATTCCAGGTTGCTTCTCTCTTTGATCAGTTTCCAACCATTGTTTCTTGTCTTGCCTTCTGGTGCTCTGGTGAATACATGCTGGCTGGGGAATTCTGGGAGTTGAAGTCCACAAGTCTTAATAGTCGCCCATGTTGGGCAGAGCTGCCCTAGTCCTCTCTAGTTTATCTTCTATGTACTTTGTGGACAATTGGATACTTCTGGGAAGCTCACAATCTTGGCCTGTAAGACAATAGCTCCCTTTCACAGTTGTTTCTCAGCAACCAGCACAGTATAACAAACATGCTGCCTCAGAGTTAGCCAAGAACTGGCGGGTGTTCTTCTACAAACCTCTCCAGTCCCCATCTGAACCTCTCCAAATTGGCTGCAGTTGCTGGCAGCAAATTCCAGAGTTTATTTATGCCTGGGGTGACTAAAACATTTCCTTTGGTTGGTCTTAAAACTACCTGCCTTTTGTTTCAATGGATGGATAGATCTGAAGTTCTAGCATTATTAAGAGAGAAAATAACTCCTCTCTTTCTACAT
>NW_015414670.1:0-1719 GCF_001527695.2 Protobothrops mucrosquamatus | reverse complement strand
CTCCCCTCTCCCCCCCCACAGCCCCCCCACCCACCCCTCGACATTCCAATCCGAAGCAGGGAAGGCGCTTTCCCATCTTCCCGGGGTGAGAATTTCGGAGCAGGAAAGAGACACACACACACACACACACAGAGGGAGACTCCGAATTTTCTCCGGATCGGGCAGAAACGCAGAGGCCGGCCACATGGCGCGGCTTTTCTGCGCTCCCTCCGGATTTTTTTCCCCACCCTTCCCAAGGTTTTTTTTTTTAAAGCCGGACTTATTCCCTCCCCCATTTAAAAATAAAGAAAGATAAAAAAAAGCCCACCCTTTACAGGAACAGAGGAATGAAAAAAAAAAAGAAAACGTACAGGAGCGATCTTTGCAGCCTCGTTTCCAGCCTTCCGCGTGTACTCTCAGCTTCCACACACACACACAGGCACAGACACAGACACAAGCCCCTCGCCCCGGATCAATTCCAAACAATTACAATTAAATTACAAGTCCGCAGCTTAAGAAGGCCTGCCTGGCATGGGAGTGGGGAGGGGGGTTTCCTTCCCCTTCTTCCCGCCCCGGCGCGAAGAAGACCCTTCCTCTCTCCCTGCCGCCGCCCCCCTCTTCCACGCGCCTCCCTGCCCACCGGGGGGGGGAATCAAGCTCGCACGAAAGCCCCCCACCCTAGTCTAACCCACCCACCCGGAGTCTTTGGCTCCCACGCGTGAAAAAGTCTCGCTTATCCACGGCCACGATCTCCCCTTCCCTTTTTCTCCTCTTCCTTCTCCTCGTCCCCCCTCCCCGGGAAAAAAAAACCACCACCAACCTGGTTGAGATCGCCCATTCGCAAGCCACCCCCTGGATTCCAACGCCCCCCCCAACCCCCCACCCCGTTTTTTAGCCTTGAGCTCCCGCCATTTCCGCCCAGTCACCCGGATGCTACTCACAAACCACCTATAGAAAGCGAGAGATTCACACAAACACGCGTCTTACACGCTGGCTGGCCAGAGCGAGCATGCCCGCCCCCGCCCCGCTTTTTTTTTTTTCTCTCCTCCTTTTTTTCTTTTGGCTTTCTTTTCTTTTCTTCTTTTTTCTCAATGAAAGCTCCCACTCCTCCCTCCCTCTCTCTCTCTCCTCACCCCCCCCTCTCCAAAGAGGGACAACCCCAAGCTGCGAAGCGGGGCGGGGTGTTGGATTGTGGGGCGGCCGGGGGGGGGGATGGAGGCAGCGCCAAAAAGTTTGGCCAAAGAAGCGGCCGGAGCGAGCGCTCCGACTTTTGCAAAGCGCGCCCAGCTCCGGCCGCTCCGCTCTTCCCGGACGGCTCAGCGATCGGCCCCGTCTGCAGCAGCTGAAAGCTACAAAGCCGCGGCGCGCCGCTGCCCGAGGAAGAAGAAGCGCAGGGCAGGGCGGCGCTGAGAGAGTCGAGCCAAGCCAAGCCGGGCGCCCGCTTGCAGAAGGAGAAAGGAGAAGGGAGAGTGAGAGAAAGGGAAAGGGAAAGAGAGAAAGGGAAAGGGAAAGAGGAAAAGAAAGAGAGGGGGGGAAAAGAGGGGGGGGGAAACCCCCTCCAGGACAAACCTCACGCCTCCTCCGCTCCAGCCTCCATCTTTGACTAGTTGACATTCACCTCCTGCCTGACCAAATTCGCCATTAGCATACTTCCCTCGCCATTGGCCCTTCCTTGCGCTAGTCTGGGGCACCGGCCACGCCATTGGCTGGCCGGGGGGATATTTAAAAATCTCCCTCCCG
>NW_015414669.1:0-1719 GCF_001527695.2 Protobothrops mucrosquamatus | reverse complement strand
ATAATAATAATAATAATAATAATAATAATAATAATAATAATAATAATAATAATAATAATAATAATAATAATAATAAAGTTGGAAGGGACCTTGGAGGTCATCGAGTCCAACCCCCTGCTCAGGCAGGAAACCCTATACCATTTTGGACAAATGGCTGTCCAGTCTCTTCTTAAAAACTTCCAGTGTTGGAGCATTCACCACTTCTGGGGGCAGGTGGTTCCACTGGTTAATTGTTCTAACTGTCAGGAAGTTTCTCCTTAGTTCTAGGTTGCTTCTCTCCTTGATTAGTTTCCATCCGTTGCTTCTCGTCCTGCCTTCAGGCGCCTTGGAAAATAGCTTGACTTCCTCTTCTTTGGGGCAGCCCTTGAGATATTGGAACGCTGCTATCCTGTCCCCCCTCGTCCTTCTCTTCATTAAACTAGACATACCCAATTCCAGCAGCCATTCCTCATATGCTTTAGCCTCCAGTCCCCTTTGTTGCTCTTCTCTGTACTCTTCTCTGTAACTTCTACTGTTTTTGGGAGCCAAACTTTCAAGGAAAGAAAAAGGAAGAAAGTCCATATAAATAAATGTAAATATCTCCAAATAACCATAAGGGTTGAAGCCCAGCATTTGAACCTGGGAATGACATACAGCCAAGGGCCTTGTGCATTGCAAGATAGAGCACATTGTCACATGAAAAACGTTCTAATTCCATCCAGTAAACGCCTCTCTAGCCTCCTTGTATCTCCTTGTGACTGCAGAGCTAAGAAGTCGGGTTTTCCAGCCTTGCGTGGAACGCGGCCTTGATAATACCAAGCAGCCATTCATTCCTATCTCGTACCTATTACAGCAGGTTGTGCTTGGTTGTTTATTACCTCCCCTGATAGGTTGATCTCCTTTCTGCTTCATTTTGACAAGCCTGTGTGGTGCTAAACCCTGTTAAGACAGTGCAAAGACCCAATTATAGGAACTAGCAAGACATGCAAGACTAAACAAAGAAGGGAGGAGGGAGAGGAACTCACATGAAAGGATTAGGGATCAAAAATAGCGTCATTTAACTGGGCTGGAAAGGAGAAAAGAAAAGAAAAAACACAAAATCTCAATAAGGAAGGTTGTTAATGATTCTTTAAATGAAAGATGGGCATGGGTTTTTTTTGTGTGTGTGTGTTTGTGTGTGTGTGTACAAAGTCACAAACAGAAACAAAGCTGATCTGCCACTCTTTTTCTCTTGGATAATTGGTTCCTAGGACCATAGAAGGTAGGATTTGGAAGGGAGCTGTCCGGTCCTGTAAGTTTCATTGTCTGTCAGTTATTGGAGTGGCTGCCCCAAGAGGTACACAGATAGTCCTCGACACTTGGGACCAGAACTTTCCTTGCAAAGCAACGCAGTCATTAAATGAGTCGTGCTGAATTTCACAACCCTCTTTGCTTTGGTTTGTTCAGCAGATCAGATTTCCTCCACTGCATCTCAGAAGCCCTCTGGGAAGGTGGTAAATGGTGATCCTGCAATCCTCGGATACCGCAACAATCATAAACACATGCAGGTTGCCAAGTGCCCCAAATTTTGATCACATGACCATGGGGAAATGCTGTGATGGTCATAAGTGTGAGGACCAGTCATATAAGTTGCTTCTTTCAGTGCCATAGTAACTTGCATGGTCATTGACCAATGGCCCATTAGTTGAGGATGATCTGTCCTGATGAGTAAATTCACAATCTGAAACCGTGCAAGAGCAC